>NC_060950.1:9921112-9924202 GCF_022045245.1 Lucilia cuprina
TAGACTATAGACTAGACTATAGACTAGACTATAGACTAGACTATAGACTAGACTATAGACTAGGCTATAGACTAGACTATAGACTAGACTATAAACTAGACTATAGACAAGAATTTCTGACTTCTTTTTAACAGATACAAGTATGGATGCACCAATTTCATCTTTTTGTGCCTTTTGTTGGTTAAGGCGCAAAACCTACGTGAGGTTAAATCGAATTATTAGTCCACCCGATTCAGAAGGTGTTACTAAGTCATGTCAAGCCAAATATTTTAAAATTTCGTAAGCAAACTATAATTTTATAACCATAAACTCACTTCTTCTCATACCCAAGACTTTCTATAACAAGATGTGTGTTAACAAAAGTTTTTTTATTTTATTTTTTTTTTGTTTTTTTTTTTTTTTGAAAAATATTTCTTACAAAATTAAAGATAAATACAATGTTTTTTCTTCAAATACTCGAATGTATTTTGAAGTGGGTTTTTAGTAAAATTCTTTATATTGTTGAAATCGTTTTTTTTATTTTTATGCAGCAAGAACGAAAAGAAAACCATAAGAAGAAAACTGTTAAAAACGTACTTTAAATTGTTGAAGAAATTTTTAAATGATTATTTTCTTTTCGTATGAAGTGGTTACCCTACCCTTTTGGGGTTGAAGTTAAGAATGTAAAGTTAGTTTTTCAGATGATGAGAGACTTTTTGGAAAAAGTTATAAAATTATATTAAAATTCTTCAAACTTATGTAACAGAACAATTTAATGTTCGTTAAAGTAAAGCCTGTGAACCCATGCCCCCCAGATTGTAAGACTAAGTTAAATATAAGAATTGTTGTGGTAATGATTGTTTGAAGAGCATTTTGCAGTTTTTTCTCTTCTTTCTTTTTTTAACAGAAAAGCTTTTCGTGACTTATAATATCAAAATAAATCGATCGCTGTATGCGATCAAAAATATCAAAAATTTTTGGACATGTTCGTATAACTCTAGCTGGATCCCAGTAGAAGGGTGTTTTTAAGTCGATTATCTCCTCGTGATGTTTTTAATCTTATTATACATTGTCTTTGTTGTCGTGTCAAGCATAAAGGCATACAAAAAAGTGAAATGGGAAGCAAAATGAAAGATAAAAAGAAAATAAAAAAGTGTTTGCATTTCATGATGACACCTTCAATTGATGATCAACGTAGGATTAAGAAATTGCATTGTATTTTTCAAAAGACAGAGAAACTAATAGAGTTTTTCCAAGAGTACATATCATATAAAAATTGAATATAATCAGATCAAGGCAAGAGGTCCAAAGTGGCATTATTCATAATATCGTTTAAGGCTTTCAATCCATTTAGTTTTCAAAATAATATTGAGAACATGTTAAAAGATCTGGTAAATGATGCTATTACTAGGGGCCTTTAGTGAATTCGCTGTCTTTTGCTACATGGAGCCTAAACTTAGGAAATACTTTCTTTACACAGTAGCAAAAAGTTCCCTAAAATTTCTTAACTTTTGAGACCCTCTGACTGTTACAAATATCTCTCTCTACCCATTTCATCAGAAAAGTTAAATACATATATTTTTTTTTGTGTTCTTTAGACAAGTATGTTTTTGTTTTATTTTTCATTAATTTTTTGTTTCTGTGATATATATATTTTTTTGGCAATTCACAGCTTATCGCCACAATATGCAGCTAAAGCGCTAAAAATAATGATGAAGCGTGCAACAAATTTAAAAAGGCAACTTACACGATGCATTTAATGCCAATGACAAAAACACAGCAACAACAATAACAAGAACAACAGTAATATACCGCCAAATGACAATGACAGCCAACGACTATAAAAACAAGGAATTTGACATTTGCTCTTCTTAAAATAACAACAGCAACAACTACAACAAAAACCTACAAAATCAAATGACAAATGCATAAGTACATACAACAATATGAAACAGTCAGTACAGCAACAGCAACACCAGCCCAACAACAGCAACAACAATAATGACAATGAAAGAGTTAAAACTTCTAGAATATTCAAGACAAATAATAAGTAAGAATAATAAAGGATTTTTGTTACTTTTTTTCTTTCATCCGTTCTTTCTTTTAATTTTTTTTCACTTTTTTCCATGTGACTTCTTAAGAATCAAAACTCTATACAGAAAAAAGGTCAGAATGTAATTTTTTGTCAAATGACAACAAACACAAGAACAACAAAAATCCAACCAACAGAATTGTAAACTTTAAAGCCCCCGAAATACATACATACATACAACAACATGAAACAACAGCTACATAAACTAAACAAACAAAAAAAGCAACAACATTTACGGAAAATGTTTAATGTCAATTTCTTTTTTTATGTTTTTGTTTTGCAATTTGACTTTTTGTTTGTTGTTTTTTTTTTTTTGAGAGCTTTATATAATTCTAAATTTCTTAAGCTTAAAATTTTTACAAAAGGATTCTTGGCAATAATCAAAAAGTCATTAGTACAGTTAAAAATCCATTCCAAGTTTTCGAGGAGACTAAGACGAGGGTTGTTTAAGAATAACTGTTGATTGACTTGACTTTACTCGATACTTTTAATCGACGAGACCGTAGAATCAAAATTGTTGTCCAATATAAAATTCTAGATTTATGTTTATAGAGAATAAACTGTGCTTTAGTCTACAATATGGAATATAATTCTGAAGTACGGACTAGACAGTGGACTACATTAGACTGGACTGTAGACTAAACTATAGACTAGACTATAGACTAAACCACAGACTAGACTATAAACCAAACTACAGTCTGGACTGCAGACTAGACTATATACTAGATTATAGACAAAACTATAGACTAGACTATAAACTAAACCATAGACTAGACTATAGACTAGACTATAAACCAGACTACAGACTGGACCACAGGCTAGACTATATACTAGATTATAGACAAAACTATATACTAGACTGTAACTATAACTACAGAATAAAATACAAACTAGACCACAGACTAGAATACAGACAAGACTACAGACTAGACTATAGACTAGACTATAGACTAGACTATAGACCAGACTATAGACTAGACTATAGACTAGACTATAGACTAGACTATAGACTAGACTAT
>NC_060950.1:9924302-9932365 GCF_022045245.1 Lucilia cuprina
TATAGTCTAGTCTATAGTCTAGTCTATAGTCTAGTCTATAGTCTAGTCTATAGTCTAGTCTAGAGCAGAGGTACAAGCCGATGCAAACTGATCGACGGCTGCAGCGTAACCATTTTAGGTCAGCGGCTTATTAGAGAAAATATCGGCGGCGGCTAAATAGTCGGCTCAATTTAACCTTTTCTTCAGAAATTGACCTTATAAGCGTTTATTATATTGAAAAATCTATGTATAATAGTCTGTTATATAGAAACCTATCTCTATATAAATTTTTTCTACAGACAAATTAAAAAAAATATAGTCGTTTTCACAATTTTAATATTAGCACAATATTGTGTGGCAACATTTGCAATAATAATTTAAAATAGTGGCAACTCCGTTCAAATTGGTGAATTTATTTTCCGAAATACATGTGTGATTCCAATCTTTATCAGCGGCTACATTTAAGCCGGCTTAGCTTTTGTGCCGAAAGAAGATGGCGGCGGTGGGACTTGAATAATGTTACCGCGGCCAGCCGCCGCCGATTTAAGCCGTTTCGGCTGGTATCTTTGGTCTATAGTCTAGGTTTATTCTAGTCTATAGTTTAGGTATATCTATATTCTAGTCTATAGTCTAGTTTATATTCTAGCCTATTGACCGGAAATTGAATGGCACTCCGAAGTATTGTCACGTCTGTAGGCTGGTCTAGAGTCCGATAAAAAGATGTATAGTATAGTCTATATATAGTAGTTCGAGGTAACTAATAAGGGATCTTACTTTCTTAACCATCTAATATACCTTATTATAAACATAGATCCTTAAAGGGATCAAGACGAAAGGGAACCGATGCAAAAATTTACTTTTAAAAAATTTGGTATGAGGTCTAAAAAAATATCACACGAATATAATTGAGTTTGACACAATAAATTGCTCATCATGTTTATGTTGTGTTGTTGTCGTCGTCGTAGTCCACATCATCAGCGTCTTCAACATTTGCAGCGGCTGCAGCAGCAGCAGCTATAACAAGTATGTCGTCGTTCCCTGTCGATGGGTTTGTTTTGTTTGAATTTCTTTAGTTGGTGGTTGGAGTTCAAACATTTGGGTCTCCTACAAAGAAGTTTATGAAATATTTTTTTTCTACATTTAGTATAAATTGTTTAGTTTCTTTCCATATACAAATATTTCCAAATTTTGTGCTGCTTCTGCTTAAAAATTGATTCCTGTACTCGTACCACCAAAAAAGACCACTTGCAGGAAAAAAAAGTTATGTGGTGTTGATATTGTTGACCTTAAAGCGTTTGTTGTTTCTGTTATTTTGTTTCTTTATTATTTGGGATTTTAATACGTTTTGTTTTATTTCTTGCTTTTTTTGAAGTTGTTGCTGTTGTTGCTGGTGCTGTTGAGCTGATTTATAAATTGATTTGGATAAGTTTGGCACAGCAGGCGGAAATGTTACTGATGTCTTATGATGCTTCTGTTAAAATGTATGTTTCTTTCTTATGTTGTTTTTCCTGTAAGGTTTTTGTTTTATTTTTGGATTTTAACTGTGGCCTTTTTGTATTTGTGTGGCTTGGAACACAAGGGAGTTTGTTGCTTGGTTTACTAAAGAATTATTTTGGGTTTGAAGCTTTGGAGGTATGTTTTTGGTTTCTTCTCTCAATAATTTGTTAATGTTTTGTTGGGTGTATAACTCAAATATTTTGTTGCAATTTAAGAAAAAACAAAAAACACATTGTAAATATTATTGTGAACACATTAACTAAACAACATGTTTTATTGTTTTGTCTTTTGTTTTGGAATATAATTTTCAATAAAATCAATGATTAAAGGGGAATAAAATGTAAAATATTTTTAACTAAAGGATTACTCTAAAGATTAGTTGATTAGTATAACATATTGTGTTGGTTATTATTCCACTTTTATTCTGTGAAAGACATTATTAAGTTAGCTACAGTTTCAAAAAATTGTTTTCAAAATTTAATTTTAATATTTCCTTAATATCACTACTGTTTTACTGTGCTCAATTATAAATTATGCAAATATGTTGTTACATCAGCATAATCCAACAAAGATGGCATTTATCCACAATTGTAGTTTTTAAAATGTTTTTATGTTTAAACACACAAAAAAATAAATTTTCGTTTATATCAAACTTGTTATTTGATACTGTTGTTCTTTTCAACAGTTTGCCGAAATATATAATTTTTTTGTTTTCTTATTCAATTCATTAAATTCCTGTCATGTTTTAAAAGTTTTCACAAAACATTAGAGTACATCATTCAAAAATTTTATGGAAATTAACAAAAAAAAAAAAAAAAAAAAAAAACTGGCATAAAAAACTCAGTTTAAACATGATTAAGCAATTTGGAAGCTTAACTTGACATAATAAAACAGAATATTTTATCAGCATTATCGTGAACATTGTTGCAATTTTTTCGCAGAGTATTCAAATACAATCGTATATACCGCCAGAAAGACATTTTATTATAACCTACACCACTTTAGTGGGGAGACTATATAGGTTTTGTGCTGATGTTTGTATTGCACAATAATATTGGTGCTATACCCACCTTAAAGTATACCAATCATCTTAGAATTTTCTTAGTCGATTTAGATATGTCCGTCTCTCCATGTAAATATTGTCATCAAACTACAGGTCGCAATTTTGAAGAAAACTCAATGAAATTGTCCCTGTAACGAAGCCTGTTAAAATGGTTATTATCTGTCCATTGAATCACCAAGCCTCCATACAACAGAATCCGCCGAATCGTATCTCGACAAACAGCTGCAAAACCAAGTTCTATAGTAGCCTTTATGATCCTTATGAATTTTATAACTATAGGGCCTAATTTGACTCTAGCCCCTAGAAAAAGCCCCCTTCAATATTTTACCTAAATGTTCAAAATTAGGTACAATTCATCTTATTGCTTTAGTATTAAAATTTAATCACATTTTATTTTTGTAACAAGTGTAGGGTATTATTTGGTCGGCCACGACCGACTATAGTTTCTTAAATCTTTTTAGTGGATTTATATTGGATTTTGTAACAATTTAAAAATTCTGGTTTATAATAATTGCTTCGCTACCCTAAACACAATGTACACGTATGGTACCAAATTGACACCAAAGTGTTTATAATATTTCAATAACATCTCTTGTCAATGTAAATACATACGTACGACAAACAATTTGTTGGCAGTAGTGAGCTTACCTCGTTTGTTAACATTTAGACAACGGATGTGTTTAAAATTTAGATGTCCACAATGAATGTTTTTGTCGTATGTTTGTATATACTTTGACAACGGATGCTATTGAAAAATTATAAACGCTTTGGTGTCAATTTGTTGCCAGGCGTGTATACTTTTTCACTTTTATATACCTTTATGACAATCACTCCTCGTTTTGCTAGTCCTCATTCCTAATATTGTACAAAATTTAAAAACTTCCATTATTTTTAGAGTTGGTACCACGCCCCCTTTTACCTCAAATGTTTACATGCCTTAATAATTAAACAAAGGTGACAACTTTTGTATTTAATTTGGAAACTGACAAGTTCCATATTACTAGCCTCTTATTCACTTAATATGCAAACTTTGAGAATTTCAGCTGTAAAAGTTATTTAGGTATCCATTTTTTAGTTATTTTACTTTTGAAAAGCCATGCCTTCATATTTATAAACCTATTTTTATGTAATTTCCATTTGAATTGCAAGTTTATGTCTTTAATATTTACAATGTCTGCGAAAAAATTGAGGATTTCAGTTGTTATAAATTTAACAGATATACTAAACTAAAATTTTCTTTTTATGGCAGGTGCCACGCCCACTCATTTTGTCCCCAAATATTTGCATGGATAAAAATGTTGTACAATCGAAATTTTGGAACTCTATTGCAGTTTGTGATATATTAACTTCTATGTGGGCGTGGCACTTAGCCGGGAAATCGGTATAGACTCGTTAAAGACTATAGACATTAAACAAATCCACGAACAAATAAACACAATTTTATTTGTATATATTTGTATATACAAAATTTAATAAAACGAATGCTGTTTCTGTAAAACAAATTTTCTGTATTTAAGCTTCTGATCAGATATATTTTCCTACAAAAATTAATTTTTGAGCGTAATCCTGAAGAATGATCCAGACCCGGAAGTTTCGTCTTTATGATGTGTAATAATATATGTATGTACATCAGCTTTACAACTTAAACTTTTGAAAAGTTTTCGTTTGAAAACATGAAATTTACTGTATCCTTTTTAAAAGTATACAACAGACATTTCAGACCTTAGAATAACTATAAGCATAAAAAAGTTTTTTCTAGAAGTAAAAAGTCAAAAAACAAAATGCATCACGAGTGATCATTGACAAGCTTTCTGATGCAATCAAATATTGATACCACTGAAGTCCATACGTCACGTTTAAGACCAACATGAGTTGTCAAGTCAGAAAATCTAATTTAACAGAATCTATAGCATGGACTGTTCAACTTGGATTTCTCAAAGTTAAAAAAATTAATTTAATCAAATAGTCTTTGGTAATAAACTTTTTAGAAATTAAGAAACTAATATGTACCAAGCAAAAAAAGAACTTCCAAAGAAGCTAAAAAGAAGTAGAATTTAATCCATGAAAGTACTGGAAAAGACACTTGAAGGAGTGGTGCTTTTAAAACAGGCTTGTCATAGGAGGGATATCCTTTTTATTTAATTCCAAAACCACTACTTCTAAAGTCATTCTCAGGAAGTAATTTATATGCTCTTTTTTCGAAGTTATTCGAATGTGAAATTGTATTATCATAAAATAGCATAAACGGAAAATGAAATTTTTTATTTCACCAACAAGTAAGAATAAAAAACAAGTAAGAAGTTATAGTCGGGCGAGGCCGACCATATAATACCCTAAACATGTATACGAATAAAATGTGAATTAGTTTTCATAATAAAGCATTTAAGTTGAATTGTACCTTGCCTCAGATATACTACAGCCATTTACTGTTTAATAAAACTGTGGATATTTAAGTAATATTTTTAGAGGGGCTTGGGTCAAATGAGGCCCTATAGATATAAAGTTCATTAGGGACATCAAGACTAGTATAGAACATGGTTTTGCAGCTTTTTGTCGAGATGCGAGTATATTAAACATAATTATGAATTTAGGCGGGTTCAGTTCTATGGGGCCTAGATGAAATAATAGACCGATGTTAACTATTTTCAATAGGCTTTGTTTACAGTACCATAAAATATCATGTGTCAAATTTCATTGAATTGACTCCAAAATTGCGTCCTGTAGTTGATTACAAGATTTACAAGCTCTAATTGGGGGTTCAGTTGTATGGGGGCTAGGTGAAATAATAGGCCGATGTTAATCATTTTCAATAGGCTTTGTCTACGGTATAATAGAAGACCATGTGCCAAATTTCATTGAATTACCTCCAAAATTGCGACCTGTAGTTTGATTACAATGTTTACAAGCCCTGTTCGGGGGTACAGTTGTATGGGGGCAAGGTGAAATAATGGACCGATCTTAACAATTTTCAATAGTGACAATAGAACATCATGTATCAAATTTCATTCAATTATATTCTAAATTTTCGGCTTGTAGTTTGATTACAAGATTTACATGGACGGACAGACGGACGGACATAGCTAAATCGACTCAGAAAATGATTCTGAGCCGATTGGTATACTTTAAGGTGGGTTTAGGACCAATATTATTGTGCGTTACAAACATCAGTACAAACCCAATATACCCTCCTCAGTAAAGTGGTGTAGGGTATAAATATATTCAGCATAAAAAAAATAGAATTATTTTCGCTTTTTTCGGAAGTCATTAAACATTACTTCCACAAAAGGTAAACAAATTCACTAATTGCTACTTTTGAAGTAGTGATAAATGTTATTCTTTTAGAAGTACTGCGCTTTATTTTTCAGGGTACAAAAAATGTCCATGTATGTGTAATGAAACTGTTTCTTTATATATACGAAAAATGTTGTACTTAATACAAAATGCTTCGTTTTTTTCGCAATAAAATAAAACAAAGTTTTCCCAAATAAACCGAAAGAAAGATAGTTAACTAATATTTCGTTTATGTAAGAAATTTTCGTAAATATTATGAAAAAAGACTTTTTTCGTAATGTTAAGAATATATTAAATTCAATGTACAATTATTCACAAATAATTAAAGAATCAAACATAAATATATTTTCTAAGCAATAATTTAAAATTAAAAACATTCCATTAGTTGTGAAAAACAAAAAAGATTCAACTCCATGCAACTTTTTGCTTCCTCTTTTACTTCAATACAATTTCACAAACAAAACCTCAAAATGAAATGCTATAAAAATTCTTATACAGTGGCAGTTAAATCATTGTAGAATGGAACAAAAAGCTTACATTAATAAAAATATTAATAGACTAAAACAGCGAAGCAAAAAAAAAAAAAAAAACACAAAAAAAAATAAACCAAAACTTAGCTTACACACAACAAAAAGACATGCCCTAAACTAAGCTCAAACCAAAAATTGGTAGTTTGGCTAAAAAGGAAAAGAAACAGAACAACAATCAGCAGTCAACATAAAAGCTTATAAAAAGAACATGAACTACATTAGCATCAGCGGCGGTTTAGAAGATTTCAAAAAAAAAAAAAAAATTACAAAAGAAGAAAGAAAATAAAAAACGCTACTACATCTTTTCATTTCATCATGACAAAAAGCCACACGAATCATCATCTTCCGCAGCAGCAACAACATAACAACAATTTTAACAACAACCGCGAAAAATAATAAAAGTAAAGAAAAACGACAACAACCAACAACATTCTATAACAAAAAAAGTTTAAAAATGACGACAAACAACCGCAGAATCTGAAAACACAAAACAATAGTTTTTGAATTGATCTATGATGTTTTTTATTATTTCTTGTTTCCACAAACCCTAAACATCATTACAAATCAAGAAAATAGTAATTCTTTAGTACTACTAAGTTTCTTTACACATAATGACGATCCTGTTAATGATCGTCATCATTAAAAAAAATGATGATGGAATCTCATCATAATCTAAGACGCAACAATAACTTCATGGCAAACTTTTCTTTGGTTCTAAACAAAATGCAATTTTGCTTAAACAAAATCACACAATAAAACACGGCCACCGCACAGCAACTTCCAACCAACAGCACCAACACAAAACACAACAAAATAACAACAAAAATCTAAACAATAAAAGCTTTGAAAACAAAAATACAAAATCATATGTTACCTCTTGCCACAAAAAGAATGCATGAATTATCATCGAAAAATCTTTGTATGTCCAGCTGTCGTCCCTTTCTTTGATTTTAATTCGGTTTGTAGGCCTAATATTATCCATCAGATACCAAGAGATATGTGAAGACACCTCACACACACTAGTATGCTTAGCTAGCTGTTCAAAATTAGACATTAGATATGCCCAGAAAATATCGATTTGGTTTCAATCGGTCTTAATTTGTTTATTAGCGCCTAAAACTAAATAATGTTAAGCTTTAACCCAATAGAATATAGAGAACCCCGGCCGAAAATCGCATGGAAAGTGTAACAGTTAATTTCCTTAAAAAAATTTTCTTTAAAATTATATATATTTTCACATTTTGCCATACCTTATATTACAGAGAAATAGATTTATTCCAGAATCGCTATAGTTTGGGCACCACTTTTGGTCATATTGCCTCCACACGCATACACACAACTTGAACATGTCTTTTGGATTTTTTTTAGATTTTCTACTACTTTTGACCACATCTTATCATCTTTTATTCTTAAGATTATTTCAGTGTTACAACAGGAGAAACGAAAATACAACAACAACAAGGAAGCAAAGTAAACACAAAATTTAAAAATAGGGGAAGTAAAGCCAATGAATATTTTGAATATTTATAACGAAAACTGAAAAAACAACTATGGACTATATACATATAGACCAAACTATCGACAAGACAATAAACTAGACTAGACTATAAACTATACTATAGACTAGACTATAGACTAGACTATAGACTAGACTATAGACTAGACTATAGACTAGACTATAGACTAGACTATAGACTAGACTA
>NC_060950.1:9932465-9934192 GCF_022045245.1 Lucilia cuprina
AACTAGAACTGAACTAGAACTGAACTAGAACTGAACTAGAACTGAACTAGAACTGAACTAGAACTGAACTAGAACTAAACTAGAACTGAACTAGAACTGAACAAGAACGGAAATAAACCAGAACATTAGTCTAAAAATTGCTAAAGAGACATGATGTAATAACTTTTATAGTATTTATGGTAACTTTTAAATCCTTTAACATCAGCTGTTACTGTACTTCAAACACACATGAGTAATTATTGTTAACTTTTAAGTTTTTTTGTTAACAATTTTTCTCTTTATCTGCTGACATTTTTTGTTCGACTTAATGGTTTCTTATTTATTTCGGAATTAAAGTTATAATTTAGTTAACAATTTTATACAATAATTTGCAACTGATTTTGTTTACGATTTCTGTTTGCAACCAATTCCCGTGAATTCAAATGTTTTATCTAAATTAATTGCCAACAACGAATCATGGAGGAAAGAGCGAGAGAGCAACAGTTATAATGAAACTGCAAGTAACAAGTATTTTAATGACAGCTGTCAATATGTCAATTGATGTGAGTTGTTTGTTTGCTAGTTAGTTGTTGTTGCTGCTATAGTTTGTTATTATTATTTTTTGTTATTCGTTTTAATAATCATAAAATATATTTGCATATATGGCGGCATTTAAAATGCTGTTTAAATGCATTTGCAAGATTTTGCAAAAATATAAATAAATTAATAAATAATGATTCGTATAAAGATCGATAAAATACAACGTTAAAACTTTGAATAGATAAAAAAAGAACAAGTTATCTGGTTTTGGGGTGGAGGCTATAAATCATTTTAATTAAGAAGGAAATAAAATATAAAATTATGTCGTATTAAAAATATATTAATTAATACAAATAGAGATTGAAATCACTTAAATGACAATCGGAATGAAATAATTTTTCATATTAATGAATACAAATCAAAACGGGCGGTGATGTAAATATAAAGTGTGTTCTAATTCTTATGATTCGCAAAAAACAAATTTTTATATTAATTTAAATACTAATTTATATTTTCAGAATTATTTTAATTTTTTTAATATAATTTTTCTCAGATTCTAAATGAATTCCATTATGGCTGCTAAAAAAACAATCTATAGAAAATGTCTTAGGCAAACTTTAATGTTTTACTTGCAGTTAGTTGCAACAGCAATTTGCCGCTGCTGTTGTTGTTGCTGTTGAATACATTAGCATCATCAAAAACTCTACTTAAACTAATCTTCATCAACATTTTTGCTTGTCGCCATTTATTTTGAAAAAAAACATGATAATAGAAAAACAACAAAACAATCAAACTACTCAAAAACGTAGAAAACAAACTCATCATCATTCTTTACCAGCAACAATAGCAAAAAATACTACTACTTTATAACAAAAACAACAGCAACAACAAACATTTTTTCAGCGGCAACATTGTAAAGGTATGGATGAGACCTTTAGATACATTTTCTGCTTTAAGAAGAATCACTCATACATTTAAACAAAATTGTGTTTAGAAAGGGAACCATGACTATAGAAACGTTAGCCTAGTATTTAATCTTAACGATAGTCTCTTCAATAGTCTATTCTCTAGTCTTAACAATGGTATCATCAAGAGTCATATCTATAGTCTATAGTCTAGTCTATAGTCTAGTCTATAGTCTAGTCTATATTCTAGTCTATAGTCTAGTCTATAGTCTAGTCTATAGTCTAGTCTATAGTCTAGTCTAT
>NC_060950.1:9934292-9935843 GCF_022045245.1 Lucilia cuprina
GTTCAGTTCTAGTTCAGTTCTAGTTCAGTTCTAGTTCAGTTCTAGTTCAGTTCTAGTTCAGTTCTAGTTCAGTTCTAGTTCAGTTCTAGTTCAGTTCTAGTTTCGTTAACTACAAAAGCTTCTACTAACATTTTATGAAAACCTCTAAACTTTTTACATCTTTATATTACCTTATAATTATTACACACGCTATAAAAGAGGATGTACAATTGTGTTGGAATATAAAGTTGTTTTATACTAATAAGCTTTTCAAGAATTAACATTTTGTGTTTTTGCTTCTTTGCATTTTAACTTGAAGCCAAATGCGAAAATAATTGTTGCAACAAATGCGTTTTTTTTCTTATTTTGCATCCTTTTTGTAGAGGATTTGGTTGTTTTTCTTAACTCTTTTGATTTTACTTCTTAATCATACAAATACATGAGCAAAATGTAGACATTTGTGAAGTTTTAAATGAACAACTACCTCGAAAAGAATTAACACACATACATATATATGTATGTAAGTACAAACATAAATTTTACATACGTTAATATGTATGTAGATATGTGTATGTATGAATGTGTAATAAATGCCTGTTGATTGGCCATCTTGATGTCTTCTTTTTCATCAGTATTTTTTTATAAATGATGGCGGTTTTCTACAGATTTTTTTCTTTTATTACTGTTGTTTTATTTTATTTCTTTATTGCAAATTATTTTTTGTACGAAAAGTTTTCGTTTAATTCCTTGGAAATGTTGTTATTCATAATAAAGAAATTTAATACGAATTATTGTTATTAGTATTTTATTATGACCATGATTGTTATTATCATTATTATTATTATTCTTTTTTATTATTATATTTTCAATGTTTTTGTAGTTTTGTTCCTGTTGGCAATTGTTTTAGTGTTGTTGTTCTTCATTAAAAATTTGCCATAAAATACCGACAACACAGCAGCAGCACTTTTATGATAACTAATCTATTATTTAAAATTACTTCAGAAGAATTCTAGTTAGTTATTGAGTAAATTATGAGAAAATGTATGTATTGTGGTGCAACAGTTATTAAGACAAAATTATTTTATTTATATAAATTTCACATTAATATAAATAAATTTAAGTGTATAAATATGTTATTCTTAAGTTAAGTTATATTAAAGAAATAATAATTTTTTATAATATAAGAATAGTACCAAATCGACAAAAGCAATATACAAGGCAAGAATGTGAAGATATAAAAATCAACATTAAGAGGAAAATAAAGGTGATCACTATTTTATATATGATTACAGATTTTCAATATTTTATAGATTTAAGCGTTATTTAAGGAACTATAGCCGATCATATAAAAATCCATACTTAGTGGGAAATATAAGAGATCACAGATTTTAACTATTTACTCTAGTTCAGTTCTAGTTCAGTTCTGGTTCAGTTCTGGTTCAGTTCTGGTTCAGTTCTAGTTCAGTCTAGTTCAGTTCTAGTACAGTTCTAGTTCAGTTCTAGTTCAGTTCTAGTTCAGTTCTAGTTCAGTTCTAGTTCAGTTCTAGTTCAGTTCTAGTTCAGTTCTAGTTC
>NC_060950.1:9935943-9963686 GCF_022045245.1 Lucilia cuprina
AGTTCTGTTCTAGTTCTGTTCTGGTTCTGTTCTAGTTCTGTTCTAGTTCTGTTCTAGTTCTGTTCTAGATCTGTTCTAGTTCTGTTCTAGTTCTGTTCTAGTTCTGTTTTAGTTCTGTTCTTGTTCTGTTCTAGTTCTAGTTCTGTTATAGTTCTCTTCAGATTTAGTTCTAGTTACATTGATCAATTATAGTTCAGTTCTGCGTCATTAGTTGTGTTTTGGTAAGTATATGTATATCCAAATATTAGGGTTTTAGGGTATCAAAATCTGACATCTGTTTACTTTTCGTTGGTCAAAAACATACCAGTTCGTTACAAATTTAAAGCATGGGACGGAGACATTGAAGGAGTTTATTCAGTTCTTGAACAAACAAATTAATACATTTTGTAAAGATTTTTTGTTTCATTTCATTTACCATCAAATTAAAATTTCAATTATTGAAACCTTCATAACAGCAACTTCCTCTTTTACGTTTTTTTTTCGCTAAATACTCTTGTACATACACACACAATAAATATATTGTCTAAATAAAATGAAAATGCTTTTAAAAATTTAATTTATATTGTGTTGCATTGTGATGTACAATATATTTCGTAAAACAAAAAAAATAAATAAAATAAATAACTACAAGAAAAGTCCCACATCATCTTACATTATCGACATTCATTTTGTACTCCACATACATTCATACATATATGCAGGACCCATTACATACTCACCTGGTTTATTATAGACCGAGCACAATAACGAAAAATATCATGAAAAACATTGAACATTCCGTTCGCAACAAATGATGCTGTATGACGTTGTTTTTCTGTTTTTGTCTATAAACTACGATGTCGATTTTTGCCACTTGATTATAGGTTACGTATTGTCTAAAGAAAAATGAGTTTTACATTCATAGATGGGTTACAGTGTTTCCAAAGGAGTATCAAAATAATGACTTGCCTTAGATGACTAGGGCTCGAGAGTATTTCAAAACTGTAATTGTGTTTGCAATAACTTAAGATATTAGAAGAATGTTCAAAAATGCTGGGAGTAATATCGTGATGGTTTAGTTTATAATTGTTTATATATTTTGTAAGAATTTTCGTTATAAATTCTTTCTGGCAACAGTGTTCTCCCAAATCTTTGTGTGAATTAATCTCGAAAGCTTTGATTGCTTTTGTTTTTAACGTTTTATTATTTTAAATCAAATAATGTTGTGATTAAGTACTGCAATTATCGATAGATCAGTTGTGGAACTTTTTGTACTCTACTTAAAATTGTTCAAGGCTTAAAATTCTTAAATCTGATGTAGATCTTTATACATTTATCGCGTCAGTTTAATATCATTTCAATTTTTTAGAATTTTGTAGCTTTTGAATCGGTAGATAAATTGTTTTCTTTTTAGATTGGAAAACATTCACCCTTATCGCCAAAAATATTTATTTTTGTATGAAGTGCCACGCCTACTACTTTAATTTAGCCCATTTTTTATATAAATAAGTTCAGTAAAATAAAAATGATATTACTCAGGTACAATTTTGCGGCGCTGTGACTAATTAAAAGCATTTAAAAGAATATGTCACGCCCACTATCTAGATTCCGCCCATTTTTTGTTATTCTATATTGGAGGCGGGAGTGGAGAAAATGTGCGTTTGTGCTTATGTTTGTAATACCCAAAAATATTGGACTTGCATCCACCTTAAAGTATACCAATCGGCTTAGAATCACTTTCTGAGTCGATTGAGCTATGTACGTCTGTCGAAAGTCCGCCCTTGTAATCAAACTACAGGTCGCAATTTTGAAGATAATTCAATGAAATTTGACACATGATCTTCTATGGTACCTATTGAAAATGGTTAATATCGGTCCATTATTTCATCTAGCCCCCATATAGCTGAACCAGCCGACTAAAGGTTTTAAGTTCATAATTATGTTTATTATATTCGTTTCTCGACAAAAAACTGCAAAACCGAGTTCTATACTAGACTTGATGACCCTCACGAATTCTATAATTATAGGGCCTCATATGACCCTAACCCCTATGAGGAGCCTCCATCAAAATTTGACTTAAATGTCCACAAATTTATTCAACAATAAACGGCTTATGTATATCTGAGTCAAGCTACAATTCTTAATGCTTTGTTGTGACAACTAAATCACGAAATAACCGTTAATTAGAGATGTACGCCCACTTTATAACCACGCCCATTTTAATTCCAAATGCACCTATGTTCATGTTTCTTTCATTCTGGAAGTTTTTATGCAAATTTCATAAAGATAAAAGTGGAATTTGGAATTTAATGATGCCAAATTACATCAAGCACTGCACTATTACATATAACTTCTCTATACTCTATTACGTTTTATCTAGTGTAGGGTATAGAACAAAATAGAAAAAAACAAACTACATTTAAATGACTTTTTAATACTATTTATGTACTACAGCAAATATTAACGCGTTGATGTTGTTGTTAAGGCAGCCTTCATCCAACCTTTCGTCCGTCTGTCCGTCCATCCATTCGTCTGTCTAAATGTAATAATATATAGTAAACTAAAAAAACAAAATAGGAAAAACAACGTAATGTAATATATTTAAAAATTGGGGTGTGCACCAAGGCGAGAGTAAGTGACTTGAGCTGAGTGGTAGTACAAACTAAACATCTTCTATATATATATATATATATATATATAAATTAATGTGTGTTTGTTTGAACGTTATAAACTACTAAACGGTTGAACCGATTTTCTTGGAGCCACGCCCATTTGAAGAAAATATGAAATTCGTATATTTTTGAGATAGTATAACAGTAAGAGTTCTCAAATTTTGTCGGAACCACTTAGGTGTCAATATCATTATTTAGGATAAAAAGTAGGCGGATTAGCATTAGGGGGCGTGACATCTCCCATATAAATTAAATACAAAAACTCGTTTATCTTGGAAACTATTACAGTTCGAATATTAATATTTTGCACAAATATCTTTAACGTCCCTAAAAATATTTAGAGTGGACTTTCCTCTGGGGGCTGGGGGTGAGTTGGAGCCCCCATATGAATAAAATAGAAAAATTCGTATATTTGAGAAACTATTAGAGCTAAAATCTTACTTGAAGAATTTTGATTGTCATCTGAACATATAGAGAGAGTATAATGGGTGGACTTCTAATGGGGTACTTGGTACCTTCCGTATGACTGGGAAACTAATACAACTAGATTCTTTAAATTTTGCAAAAATTACCTTAACATTTTGGAGGAAAAATGAAGAGTTTTCATCTGGGGAGCTTGAAGCAACCGCAAGAATTAAATGGAAAAATTCGTACATCCAAGAAACTATTAGAGCTACAATCTTAAAGACCTTTGACATTCATGTGAATATTTAGGAAATAACTTTCAATAGGGGTGCTTGGATTGGCGTAGCGAAGCACACCGGGTAGTAGTAAAGTAAGTAAAAGTGAGTATGTTAAAGAAAAATAAAAAAAAAAACTTAAGAAAAAGTGAAAAGGTTTAATTTGTAAAACAATACATAAAAATAGACAGCCCTCACATTAACAACAATAACAACAAAAACAATTTTTAAAAAAAGCAGAGCTTGCCCACTTCAGAACTTAAAACCTAAAGACTGTTACACAGGATGTAAAGTTAGGGAACTTATGTTAAACAAAAAAAAAAAAAAAAGACAACATTCAATATCATAGATATAAAGATTGGAAGTCCTTTTAACTATTTTTAAGTCATCCTCTTGCAATTGTTGCTGTTGTTGTTGTTATTTATTTTTCTTTAGGATTTACTCTATGTTTATTTGTTGTTCGATTTTTGTATGTGGCAGTTTGCTTGGTTTGCTGCATATTTCCTTTAACATTCGATTTAGTTTTAAAATCATATTTTATTTCAATGTCAAATAGTTTCGACAGTTCTTAGCCATACCATGACATCTTTAAGCCAGGCCCTCTTTTTGCTGCTTTTTTTTCTTCTTCTTCGTCTTTTTCTGCCCCTGTAACTCTACATACGTTTGTAGAATAATGGTTGTTGTTCTTTTTGTTGTATATTCTTGCCAACATTCAAAAAACCTTTTGGCATTTAGTTTTATTTGTATTTTGTTTTTTTGATTTCATCCTTTTTATACCTTCCTTCACCTTCGGGAGAAGAGTATATATAAGTTTATCATTCCGTTTGTAATTTCTATAATATTAATTTCCCACCCTATTAAGTATATATATTCTGGATCCTTATTGATATCGGAAATGATTTAGCCATGTCCGTCTGTCTGTCTATGTGTATGAATGTCGAGAGTTTTAACGTGAGCACCTGCCTTGACGGCCTTATCTCGCGGTGGTCTTTTTCATCCACTGGGTAGACTTGAAAACGGCCTACCATCTTCAATGAAGAACTCAGGTGGTAATTTTTGTACGTTGGCTTTGACTGGTCTATGCACAAGTACTTTGCTGGAGTACTCGAGCTATCTAATCTCTGACCATTAGATGGCATCTGCTGATTCGGCAACAGCACCTAGAGACGTAACAAATAG
This sequence comes from Lucilia cuprina, assembly GCF_022045245.1. NCBI lineage: Eukaryota > Metazoa > Arthropoda > Insecta > Diptera > Calliphoridae > Lucilia > Lucilia cuprina. Next base: position 9,940,454 of record NC_060950.1, read on the forward strand.
ACCGAAGTACGATCCATCAATAAGCCGAAGAAATTGTTCTTACTCACAGGGACACACTGTAGTAATTCTAATATGAACAGAGTATACTCAGAACATCTGGACAAGGAAGGAAAATTAAATGGTATCAAATGTATATGATACCTTTCATACATCAGCATTAAACCCAGCACACATCTCATTCATACGACACATTATTATAGGTAGATGGGTGGATGAGGCTCGCCGAACCTCACATTCATCCCATACTATTATACAATTAATACCAACTCATTTCCAACGCTTAGTCCCACAGCCACTCCTCTATGGGGTATCTGTTATTTTCGGCAACAGCACCGAACTTATCCCGAAATATTGACTTTATTCACGCGAATTTGGGTTTAAAACACAGTCACTACGTGGATCCCGAAGAAACCTCAACCAATTGACCAGCCAGCACATAGTACTGCGGGTAACTGGCCACCCGTAGTACCAGATTATGCGGCGCTCTGGTCTGACCTCTGTCAATGTATGCAAGGACTATGTGAGTGTATATTGAAAATAGTTTTCAGAAGCCCTCAGATATCTGCCAGATCAGAACTTTCAATAATTCTATTGGAAATACGATCGAATAGAACGCTATTTAAAATCAGTCCAATCGGTTCATAAATAACGAAAATATGAGTAAAAATCCGAGACCACCTTTGAAAATTTCAACAATAATAAAAACAAGGCAAAACGAGAGTAGCAGAACAAGAGTAGCAGAGCGAAAGCAGCACTAGTGTGTTGTTATTGGCTAGAAATATGAAGCCTGGCTTAAGTTAGAAGCCATATAAGGGATCTTTTTGGTACTTTTTTGTTTTTTAAAAAGTACTTTTTGAATTTTCTATAATATTGAACCTAGAAATATGAAATTAAGTATGTAGGGCCTTGACTAGATAAGAACCTATAATAAGGAACTTTTTGGTACTTTTTCGATCTACAAAAGGAACTTTTTGAATTTTCTATAATATTGAACTTAGAAACCAGAAATTAATTATGTAGAGCCCGGATTAGGCAAGAACCCATAAAAGGGGACTTTTTAGTATTTTCATCTACAAAAGGTACTTTTTTAAATTTCTATAATATTGAACCTAGAAACATGACTGTCTTTTAACACATCATGGTAAAGGGTATATAAGATTCGTCACAGCCGAATATAGAACTCTTACTTGTTTTATATTTCTTCAAGTGTTCCACCAATTTCCAATATCTGAATGGGTTGTACATTTGTACACTCAAAAAAGGGAAAAAATAAACAACACACAAGCAAACAGAATTTTGCCTCTTTTGCGTTAATTTATGTTTGTCTTCTTTTTAAACGAAAATTAAAAAAAATCAAGAAAAATGTTCTACACATGAATGTGGCAACAATATTTTTAGCTTCAATAAAAGATTGTAAAGATTATAATACATTGTAGAGTAAATCCCTTAATATATGAGCTTGTATTTTATTTTTTTCTTCAATCTTTAATTAAATTAACGAAAAAAACCTCTGTATAGAATTTGTATGGTATTATATGTTTAAGTGCTAATGACAAATTACTTTTCTTTAAATGTTTCTCTGATAAACATTTTATTTCTAAATACTTTATTCACCGTAAAAAATCAAAATCTTAAATATCTACAGAATTCTGCTTTTAAAATTGTTAATAAGCTCAATTAAATCAAAGCTAACGAATATTTTTAATTGTTCCCTTCAAATTGTGTTTTCCTTATTTATACTTTGTACAAGGAAATTGAAAGTAAGAAGTATGAAAAGTTAAATATGTAGAATTTAATTGTGTTATTATTGTTTATAAGTGCATTTTAACCTTTAAAGGGATTATCTGAAGGGGATTTTGTATGAAGGCCCGATCATTAAAAAGATTGGCCGATTTTAAGTTTTCAGTTTTTTACTATTTTCTCGATTAGAGCAGTATTTAAGAAACTACAGCCGATTTCAAAATTTTCAGAGGAAAATATAAGTGATCACAGATTTTCACAATTTTCTCGATTGGAGCGTTACTTAAGGAACTGCAGCCGATTTTTAGTTTTTCAGAGGAAAATATAAGTGATCACAGATTTTCACTATTTTCTCGATTGGAGCGTTATTTAAGGAACTATAGCCGATTTTAAGTTTTTCATATAAAAATCGATATTTAGAGAAAAATATAAGTGATCACAGATTTTCACTATTTTCTCGATTGGAGCGTTATTTAAGGAACTACAGCCGATTTTAGATTTTCACTATTTTCTCGATTGGAGCGTTATTTAAGGAACTATAGCCGATTTTAAGTTTTTCATATAAAAATCGATATTTAGAGGAAAATATAAGTGATAGCAGATTTTAACTATTTTCTAAATTGGAGGATTATTTAAGGAATTACAGCCGATTTTAAGTTTTTCATATAAAAATCGATATTTAGAGAAAAATAAAAGTGATCACAGATTTTCACTTTTTTTTCGATTGGAGCGTTATTTAAGGAACTACAGAAAAATATAAGTGATCACAGATTTTCACTATTTTCTCGATTGGAGCGTTATTTAAGGAACTACAGTTGATTTTAAGTTTTTCATGTAAAAATATTTAGAGAAAAATATAAGTGATCACAGATTTTCACTATTTTCTCGATTGGAGCGTTATTTAAGAAACTACAGCCGATTTTAAGTTTTCCTTAAAAAACCCATATTTATCGGAAAATATAAGTGATCACAGATTTTCACTATTTTTTCGATTGGAGCGTTATTTAAGGAACTACAGCCGATTTTAAGTTTTCCTTAAAAAAATCAATATTTAGAGGAAATTATAAGTGATCACAGATTTTCACTATTTTCTCGATTGGAGCGTTATTTAAGGAACTACAGCCGATTTTAGGTTTTCCTAAAAAAATCGATATTTAGAGGAAAATATAAGTGATCACAGATTTTCGTTATTTTCTCGATTGGAACGTTATTTAATGAACTACAGCCGATTTAAGGTTTTCCTTATAAAAATCGATATTTAGAGGAAAATATAAGTGATCACAGATTTTCACTATTTTCTCGATTAAAGCGCCTTTTAAGGAACTACAACCGATTTTAAGTTTTTCTTAAAAAAATCAATATTTAGTGTGAAATATAAGTGATCACAGATTTAAACCATTTTTTCGATTGGAGCGTTATTTAAGCAGCTACAGCCGATTTTAAGTTTCTCATAAGTATAGGTGCTTAGTGATCGTAGATTTTAAAAGGATTCAAGCCGTTGAGAATAATATGTATAAATTGTTATTTAGGAATCTCCTGAATATTCTATGTTTAGTATCATTTAGTTGCATATATTTTTTGTTTTATATTTCTTATTATAAATTACATGTCTGATTTTTTTTCTGGTAGTTATTTTCTGTTTCTGTTGCGCTTGTAAAAACGCTTTCGGTTTTTTGTTCTTCTGTTTTTTTTTTTGACTTCATCATTTGGTTGTTAAATGAAAATCAGCAAAATGTTTTTACACTTCTCAATAAATGTTGCAACAGAATTTCATTTCTGCCCTGTTCTTTTATTCTTTATTCAAACATACAATTACATTTGCAACTGAAATGCAGTTGTAGACATTGTTAGCCATTTAGTATTTGCTGTTGTTGTTATTGTTGATCTTTCTTTCCGCTGTTTTTTTTTTCTGATCTTACTTGAACATTTTTTTGTTTGCCACAATAATAACCAGGCGTTTAATTTTATGGCTTTCAGTTATTTTAATACACGATCACAAATTAATCATGTTACAACTTAAAGAAGTTTAACTAAGAAACAAACTCAAAAATATGATCAATAAAGGGAGAGAAGTTAGACCGGGGGATTTATTAAAACGCATGATTAAATGTTTGGCAAATGTTTAAAAAGCTGTTGTTGTTTCTTGTTTTTGGTTCTGGTGGCTGTTGCAACTGATTGTTCTTTTAAAATTAACATGGATTTTTACCAAAAACATTGTTTATGTATAATTTTAGAAAAGTTCGTGGAACTGAAATGGTTTGTAAAGTATTAAGTTAAAAGCTGGAGTTTGAAAAGGGATCAAGGTTGTTGTAACTTTTTTAAAAGACATAAGTGATCACAGTTTTCTCAATATTTACTTCATAGATCGCTAGATCCCTAAACTTCTTTAATTCCTTTATCTCTACAATGTTTTTATAGATCACTTTTTCTTAAAAATCCCTTCTAGTTTATTAATCCTTAAGATTTAAAATTTAATTTAACTTAAAAACTCACATAAAATTATTTTCCTAAAAAATTTTTATTTCCTTTTTTTTCTTTGTTTCTTAATACTATTTTATATTTTGTCAGATTTGTACCTTTTGATATCAACTTCAAGAAGCACGTTCTTATTGTTGTTGCTTATTTAAAATTGTTTTGAGAAATTACAATTACTGTGAATGATGCTGCTGCTGTTGCTGCCACTGCAACTGTTGTCGTTTGTTTGGTGTCCATATAATAATATCATGATACTAGGCGGCCTTTAGTTAGACTGCAGTAACAATAATAGTAAAAACATCAACATTTCAACCTAACGAAATAATGAAACATTAACGAAAATAAAAAAAAAAAACACAAAGTAAGATAATTTTAAGAGAAAGATTGCATTGTGGGCAAAAAAGACCGAAGGAATGAGCTACAGATCGGTTAGTGCATAAAAAATCGGCTCTAGATTCTTTAATTGTGCTGCAATTAAAAAACTATTCAAAATCAGAGAGCACTTGTGTTTCCCTTTAAATACTTAAATCGGCTACAGTTTCATGAATAACGCTTTAATTGAGAAAAAAAGTGAAAATCTGTGATCAATTGTATTCTCTTTTAACTGTCGATTTTTATATCTCTCAATAATGATTCAATGATCACTTCTGTTTCCCACTAAAGAAAACTTAAAATCAGTTGCAGTTCCTTAAAAAACGCTCCAATCGAGAAAATAGTGGAAGTCTGCGATCGTTTATATTTTCTCTAAATATCGATTTCTATATGAAAAACTTTAAATCGGCTGTAGTTTCTGAAATAACGCTCCTATCGAGAAAATAGTTAAAATCTGTGAGCACTTATATTTCCCATTGAATATTGATTTTTATACAGAAAACTTAAAATCTGCTGTAGTTCCTTAAATAACGCTCCAATCGAGTAAATAGTTAAAGCCTGTGATCACTAATATATTCCCCTATATATCGATTTTTGTAAAAAAAAACTTAAAATCGCTGTAGTGTCCCAAAAAAAAAAAAAAAAACGATCCAATCGAGAAAATATTGAAAATCCATGAAATTCCATGATCACTTATATATCCTACTAAATATCGAGTTTTATAAGCACATCTTAAAATCGGCTATAGTTCCCTAAATAACGCTCCAATCGAGAAAATAGTGATAATCTGTGATCACTTATATTTTCCTCAATATATCGATATTTAAAAATTTTAATTTGGCTGTAGTTTGTTAAATAACGCTTCAGTCGAGATAAGAGTAAAAGTCGGCGATCACTTATATTTTCCTCTAAATATTGATATTTATAATAAAAACTAAAATCGGCTGTAGTTTCTTAAATAACGCTTCAATCGAAAAAAAGAGTGAAAGTCAGCTATAGTCCACTAAATATCGATTTTTATAAGGAAATCTTAAAATCGATTGTAGTTTCTGAAAAAACGCTCAAATCGAGAAAATAGCGAAAATCTGTGATCACTTATATATATCCCACTAAATATTGATTTTTATAAAGAAAACTTAGAAATGGCTGCAGTTCTTTAAATAACGCTCCAATTGAGAAAATAGTGAAAATCTGTGATCACTTCTATTTTCCTCTAAATAACGATTTTTATAAGGAAAACTTAAAATCGGCTGTAGTTCCTTAAATAACGCTGTAATCGGGAAAATAGTGAAAGTCTGCGATAACTTATATTGTCCTCTAAATATAGATGTTTATAAGGAATACTTACAAACTGCTGTAATTCCTTAAATAACTAAACTGTAATCATTGCTGACTAGTGCTGTAAAGACATCACTTACGTTTAAAATCACGCAAATGAGATGACTTCTGTTGAGCATGCAATAGCATCTAGAGACATTATTCGGCAGATCGAAATACGAATTCATCAAATAAACCGAGGACTTTGCTCTTACTCGCAGAGAACGCGCTGTGGTAAATCAGATATTAAAAGATGTTTCCCTGAACGTAGCTGGTCAAAGAAGGAAGCTTCAATGGTATGACTTTACCCAGCAGACTTCTCATTCATTCGGAGCTTTTGGTATACGGCTAGGTGAGATCTGTAAACCTTAACAAGCAACCTGAATTATACACAATTAACACCAACTTGTTTTCATCATCACTGCTCTGTAAGATAACTGATAACAGAGCCGAATATATCCGGAATTATAGATTCCACCGTGCATCAGTACCTTTATTCGAAAATGTCTCTTCCCCCGAATTTGACTTCAAATAACAGTTTAAACTCAGTTTAAACTAACTGACCAAACAGAACAAAATGCTGCGGGTAACTAGTCACGGATAGTACCAGATTATGTGGTCTCTGGTTCGATCCCAAATCAAATCATTCCTAGGAATCCCAGGATTGCAATCATACCAATATGATGTATTTCATTAAGATAACAACTAGGTCCTTCAATAATGTTTGTGATCACTTTGAGCTTAATAAAATGTTTTTACCATGTAAAATATCATTAAACCAATTAAACAATTTCGTCAACACAATGATAGAGTTTCATTAAATGAATGAATCTCTTTCAACAAAAAAATATGAAAAAACTCATTAATTTAACGATTTTTTTACGTAACTGTTAAGAATCTTTATAATATATACAATGAATGTTGTCATTGGTTTAATGACATTGCTTCATAGATATAATTATATTCTACATTAATGGAACGAAATTTTTACATTTCAATAATGACTTTTGTCATTGATTTTCTCTTATTGTTTCGTAAATAGAATGTGTACCTTCATTAATGTAATGAAATATATCATAAATATAATGATTAACAGACATTATATTGATAATATTTATAAAACACTTTCAAGACGATCTTTCTGGTTTGTGTCTTAGCTAAAACCTTTTGATTTTAGTTTGTGTTCATTAAAAACTGTTACAAAACCAACAACAAAACTTAAAATGCCACCTGTTCTCCTTAGATACTGTAGTCATATAGAAAAAATACACACCAAAGTTAGAGATGAATGATGGCAAACAAATTCTGGAAAAAGAAAAAACCAAAAATAAAAGAATCTCTTACGAGTAAAAAAAAAACACCAAAAAGAAAAAAAGTAATAACAACTTAAAAGCAATTGTTAGTTGGATTTTCTTACATTTAAAGATGACTTTCTTTTGTTCACTTGTATGGATGATGTATGGTTGCTATCATAGTAAATATACTGGACGGTTCTACAACTTCTGCAATGACTTGAAAGGAAAAAAAAAACAGAGAAAAAACAATTTAAGCAGCCCAACCAGCGACCAGTGGAAGGCAACAAAATTCAGCTAGTTGGACTAGAAGAATTGGTGTTGTCATTATCATCTGATGTTAAAAGAAGCAGGAAAAAAAGAAAAAGAAATGAAAAACAAGTTAGAAATTATATTCGGGCGAGGCCGATCAAATAATACCCTACACCTGTTATAAAAATAAAATGTGATTTAGTTGTCATAATAAAGCATTTAAGTTGAATTGTTCGTTGTTTCAGATATACATACTTAAGCTGTTTAATGTTGAATAAAATTGTGGATATTTAAGTGAAATTTTGATGGGGGCTTTTCACAGGGGCTAGGGTCAAATGAGGCTCTATAATTATAGACCTCATGAGGCTCATCAAGACTAGTATGGAACTTGGTTTTGCAGCTTTTTGTCGGGATACAAGTATATTAAACATAATTATTAACTTAAAAGCCCTATTCGTCTGGTTTAGTTGTATGGGGGCTAGGTGAAATAACGGGCCGATGTTAACCATTTTCAATAGGCTTTGTCTACGGTATCATAGAAGATCATGTGCCAAATTTTATTGAATTATCTTCAAAATTGCGACCTGTAGTTTAATTATAAGATTTACAAGCCCTTTTCGGGGGTTCAGTTGTACGGGGGGTAGGTGAAATCAATCTCAACTATTTTCAATAGACTTCGTCCGTGGAACAATAGAAGATAATGTCCAAAATTTTATTGAGTTATCTTAAAAATTGCGACCTTTAGTTTTATTATAAGATTTACAAGCCCAGTTCGGGGCTTCAGTTGTACGGGGGGGGTAGGTGAAACCGATCTTAACAATTTTCAATAGACTTCGTCTCTTGGACAGGAATGTCGAGAGTTTTAACGTGAGCACCTGCCTTGACGGCCTTATCACACGGTGGACTTTTTCATCCACTGGGTAGACTTGGTCTATCATCGCCCCTTTGTTCTTCAATGAAGAACGCAGGTGGCAATTTTGTACATTGGTTCTGACCGGTCCATGCACAAGTACTTTGCTGGAGTACTCGAGTTATCTAATCTCTTGGTAAGGCCCGCCGAACAACACATTTATACCGTACCATATATAATTAATACCAACTCATTTCCAACGCTTAGTCAACTGCGGGGTATCTATTGTTTTCGGCAACAGCACCGAACTTATTCCGAAATATTGACTATTATCATGCATCAGTCATTTAACCGCCATTTACTCTCCCCGCAAATTTGGGTTTAAACTACAGCCACTACGTGGATTCCAAAGAAACCTCAACCAACTGACCAGCCAGGACACAGTTCTGCGGGCAACTGTGCACCCGTAGTACTAGATTATGCGGTGCTCTGTATCAGATTATGCGGTGCTCTGGTCTGACCTCTGGCAATCTATGCAAGGACTAAGCCAAGCAGTAGATTTTTCAGTCCCGGTCAGACTGGGGGTATTGGCCACCTTTTTTTTACCCCGGGATTTGCAATAACACCAAGGCGGAGGTCTCGCGAAGGTAACATGCCCCCGGGGGGAGCACGTCCCTGGGACAATAGAAGATCATGTACCAAATTTCATTAAATTAACATCAAAATTGCGACCTCTAGTTTGATTACGAAATCGAATCAGAAAATGATTTTGAGCCGATTAGTACACTTTAAGGTGGATATAGGACCAATATTATTTTGCGTTACATACATTAGCACAAACCCAATATATCCTCCCCACTAAAGTGGTGTAGGGTATAATAAATACGCGACGTTGTTTTGAAATGACTTTTGTAGCAATTTCAAGCTGATGTTTTCTACAAAAAAAAATGGCGTACCTTTTGAGATGAAATCTATTCTTTAGTTTTCTCCATTCTTTTCTAAGTTTTCTTAATTTTTATTCTTAGAGCAGCAAAGGGAAACTAATAGTTTAAGTGGTGAAATATATTGACATTCTGGGTCAGGTTTTAGTTCTTAATTCTACTTTAAATTTCTTCACTCATACATAGATTCAATTCAAGTTCGTGTGTGTATGTGTTGATTATGTATCTTTTAGCGTGAGTTAGTGAGTGAATGGATGTGTGCTGTATACTGTATATGCAACAATGTTGCATAAAATATTTGTCAGTAATTGTAACATTTTCATAATGTGTGCTGTTGCATACATGTATGTTTGCGTATGAGTAAATTTTGATCGTATGTGCGTTGTTGTCTTTAAAATTTATGTTAAAAAATCCATAAATTTTAAAGGGAAGTTGGTGTAGATCCACTACAAGAATAAGGAAATAAATCATTGCTCAAGTCAGACTTAATTTGTATTACGATCACAAGATCGTATGTTTTTATTGGTTTAGAAGTTTGTGTATGTTTGTTTTTTTTTTCTGTTATCGTTTGTCAATAGGTGTTGATGTGTGTATTTTTTTTTTGTCTCTTTTACCGATAATGAGATGTGTTAATAAACTGGATGGTGTATAAAACTATTTATGTACAAGTTATATGAAAGCTGTCAGTTTTGTGGACAGCTTCCACTAGATTTGTATTCTCTGGATATAATAGAACAGAATGCTTAACAAGATTACCTTGTGCGATTAGTCGCTTTATAGGGTTTGGATCAATTATATTATTTCTTCATTCGTGACCTTCAACTTTGAGAGAAGGGTAAATATAACATAAGTAAGTATTCTAGTTGTTAAAGAAGTGCTATTGTTTGAACCACAATATTTATGGGGAGAAAAGGCAAGCTTATCTCTGCTTATCTCTTCTTAATTTTCCTTTCTTTTCTAAATTCGGTGTTAGAAAATCAATCTGCGGCAATCCGATTACCCGATTTTTGTAATTGGAAAACTATAGACTATCACGTAGTGATTTTGATTATTACCCTAATATACGCAGCAAGAACTTCCAAAGAAGCGAAAAAGAAGTAGAAATCACTCCATGGAAGTGCTGAAAAAGTCCTTAAGAATTAATGATATAGAAAATATATAGCTTGCAATGTTATAAAGCGTTAAACATCAATTCCACAGAAGTGAATTTTTCACTTAGTGCAGTGGTGACAAATGTTACTCTTTAGGAAGTACTTTGTTTTGTTTCGAGTTCTCATAGAAAGCGGAGTGGATTTAACTATGTCTGTCTGTCATATCCCTTTATAAAAAATTAAGCATATACAGCCCGGAGAAGAGTTATCTGAGATATTAAACCTAGAATTATAAAATAAAGCATGTAGAATCCGGTGTAAAGAAAATTTATAAAAAGTAAAATTTTTGTACTTTTTCGCTCTTTATATTTTCTTTTTCTCGGTAGGTACTTTTTGAGTTTTCTAGAATGTAGAAACATTAAAATTAAATATTCAGATTCCAAATTGAATAAAAATGATTCACAATAACTCGGAATAGATTCAAAAAATGAGTCGAAAAAGAAGTGAAAGACTCTTTTAGAAGAGTCGCGGGTAGGTTACCATTTTCTCGACGAAAGTATCAGTTCTATTTTAGTTCTAGTTCAGTTTTAGTTCAGTTCTAGTTCAGTTCTAGTTCAGTTCTAGTTCAGTTCTAGTTCAGTTCTAGTTCAGTTCTAGTTCAGTTCTAGTTCAGTTCTAGTTCAGTTCTAGTTCAGTTCTAGTTCAGTTCTAGTTCAGTTCTAGTTCAGTTCTAGTTCAGTTCTAGTTCAGTTGTAGTTCAGTTCTAGTTTAGTTTTAGTTTAGTTCTAGTTTAGTTCTGGTTTAGTTCTGGTTCAGTTCTACTTCAGTTTAGTTATATCGTGCAGAAGAGTCATAAATAACTTCTGTAATATTGTGTTTATTTGTAACAGATCTTAAATTATTTAGAAAAGACTCAAAAATGATGAAAATAAGATTCAAAAATAACTCTGAATCGATCAGTTCCAGCAAAAATAAAATTAAGTACTTCCAAAAGAATTATATACTTAGTGAGAATGACTTCAGATGTAGTGAATTTGGAATAAAATATCAAGGACATTCCTCCAATGACAGGCCTGGATTAGAATAATCTCTTTTTAAGACCTCTTTCAGTACTTTAATGAAGTAAATTTTACTGCTGTGTTTTAGAGGAGATAATATCATAACTCTTTGTAATGATAACCTTATAAAGGGTCTACACTACTTACCCATCTAATACAATCTAAAATAAAATCATTCAACTATTGTTTTTTTTAATATTTTCATGCTTTTCTGGCAAAAAACAAAAACAATTTGTTTCCTTTATTTTATTTTAATTAATTTTAATATAATTAAATGTTTCTTAAAACAAAAAAAATTTACAAAATTTGTTTTCTTTTTCTTAATATTTGTTGTGGTGTCTTAATGCTAAATTCGAAAAATAAAAAATAATTTACAACAATACTTAAACACTTTTACAAAAAGTGCTAACTAACTCTGGCATTTTTTTCTTCATGTTATACACTGTAAAAAAAATATTAAAACCATATTAAGCTATTAACAAAATTTGTTTAACTTTTGATTAAAATTTTGTTTTAAATATTTCTACAAAAAAAAATGTACACAATTGCAAATAAAAAATTAATTATATTTAATTAAAAATATATTATAAAATAAAAATTTTAATTTACTAATAACAATTGTACAATAGTTTTTGTTACAAATCTTAACTTATAGAAACTACACTTAAAGAAATAACTTTGTGGAGGAGGAGGGGAAAGGAGTAGAAAAGGGTTACAATTTGTACAAGTTGTAGGTTTAAGCTGATGATAGACTGTAATATGTTTTTTGTTTTTAAAGCTTACACTTAGAGAAATAATAAAACAAATAAATACATATTAAATATTATAACTTATATCTTTTCTTATTTCTAAGTTTCTTAAACTAAAAACCTAAATCATCTTTAAATGCTTAAAATTTATGGCTTGTTTTTTCATTTTATTTTGAAAATTTAATTTATGTATAAAACAATTTTTTTGTGAGTGTAAGTTATGAATATTAACATAAAAAAAGAGTCTTTATTGGCTTGTTTTTAGTCTTGTTTTTAACAATATTTTGCATATTTACAGTAATTGTTAAATAATTAAAATATATAAAATATAACTATTTCTAAATGAAATTGGCAAGTAAACGTTTATTTCAAAAATTCGTTAAAAGGAAAATTTTTGGAAAATTTTTTTCCTATTCGTAGGGAAATGTTTAATGGTGTGAGTATTTTAGAGGTGATGTTTTGTTCTTTAGTTTTTATAAAACTAAACTTAAAATTAATGGCATTTTTTTTAATAATTACAAACTAAAACTGTACAAAGGTTAAATGTGTCGATGGGGAATGGGGGCGGGGGGTCTGGTGTTGTAAGTTAGCAATGTTCAATATGTTTTCTTAACACAGCCGAGAGTGTTTTCAAATTTGTCTCACTCTCTCGTAAACTATTTGAAATGTTAATCGTTGTTTAAAATCTAAATTCCTAAAACTAAATCACTTTTTGTTGCTGTTATTGTGGATTTATGCATTTACATTCTTACTTGATCTATAACCATATTCTTGGCTCTTTGTGAGGCTTGTGGTTGATGACGGGGCATATTAACCATATGATGACCGGTTGATACTCCTCCTAAGGGAGATATTGAAGGTGATCTGGTAGCCAGAGGTGATAGGGAGGGTGAAAATGACGGTGACATGGCGGAAGAGGTGGAAAAACCTCCAGCAGCATCATGACTTATGGGAGAACGTGGTAACATATATTGGTTTCCTGCTCCTAAATGTGTAGTCGCCGTACCATGATGTGAGCTATTTGGCGGCATTCTCATATTAACTCCTGAGCCTGATAGCACCGGCAGATTAATAGCTCTAGGAGCAACATTTGTTAACAGCGGAGGTGGTATATGTGGCTTTACCACACTGGCTATGGAATGTGCTAAACTTTGTTTACTTTTATTACTCGAAGAAGCACCACTAGTGCCACTATTAACCGATATATTATCATCTTTCAGTCTTGCTATTTCGGAGAAAACATGAGCCAACGGTTGATATTGGGGGCCCCAGTCTAGTAAGTAATCCCAATTATAACTACCCGTTAACTCTTCCTCACTGTGTACTATAGAACTTAGAGAGCCCGTCATAGAGGGTCCTACATTAGCGGCACTTACCACTGGATGGTTACTATAGCCCATAACATGATCTACGGCTGTGCCTATACTTCCCGCTGTAGTGGCTGCCTCATCGGCACTACTAGCTCTATCGGAAGCTCCACCATTAACATCGTTAAGTTTAGCATAGATTAGATTGGTAATATCGGTTTCATTGGCCGGATCTTCTGTAAACATATGTAAAGAGTCCACCATAGGCAAAGGATGATGCATATGAGCTTCTTTATTCGAACCTGCCATACTAGTGCTAGAAGCTGCTCCTGTGGGATTATTATCACGATCTACTATACCCAAACGTGCCAAATATTCTTGGGTATTTTGCACTGATATCTCTGATAAACGGCCATCTTCTCCATTAGCTCCTGCTCTCAAAGGGCCCTCATTAATCATTCTGATTTCCTCATCTTCGCCATCGTCTTCGGCTGAGCCCCGGCCGCTGGAGCCGGACTGTTCTGAGCCTGAAAGTTCTGAAGTGGTAGCTGCTCCTGAGTTAGAACTCCCCGCATGATTGCCGTAAGGTGGTATTTCATCATACTTGGGAGGGGCAAATTGTGCTGTTGCCCCCGAGGTACCAGGATTGTTATTGGTACTGGTCATATTAGAGCCTCTAATGGGTATGGTATCAAAGGCACTGGGATCTACATAACTATTGGAATTGCCTACAGTTTCTTGATTCAAGTGGGGCTTTACTACATTTCTTGGCTTACTGCGGCGCATGCGTATGAAAAGGAATATACCAGCGGCAGCACATATTAGTAACATTACCGCTATAATCAAACCTAAAATCCAATCAGCTAAACCACCGCCAGTAGAACCAGCACCAACACCCACACTGCTGGCCAAATTAGTGCCTGGATCAGCCAAAGGATCTAAAGATATCTCTACCACAGTCATATTCGTTAAAGAGCCCTGTCGACCCGAACTCGCGGAAATAACCAAACTTATATCACGACCATCATCAAAATTATCATCCAACTTCTTTTTCAATACCACCATACCGGTAGTACGATTAACCTTGAAGTAGGCATGTTGTGAACTCAATTGATAGACAACCCTGCCATCTGGACCCTTATCACGGTCAGAGGCCGATACCTGACCCACCACATAGCCCAAAGGTAAATAACCTCCTGTTGGGGAAGGCATTACAAAGCGATATGTACGTTCGGTGAATTGGGGAGCATATTCATCACGAGAATCTATCTGTATGCGCACCTTAACTTTAGAAGATTTTCCTCCTGTATCCATGGCTCTTAAAATGAAATCATAACGACTTCTCTGCTCAAAATCAAATACTGAATTAGTCGTTACAATGCCCGATTGAGTATCGACTCTAAAAAGCTTCCAGGCTATATCATCCGAACCCGATGCTTCATGTTCAATGGTATAGTTAAGCAAACCATAAGTACCACGATCCAAATCTGTAGCTCTAGCACGAAAGACACTCGTACCCACAGGCTCATTTTCAGCCACAAATTCAATGTATTCGGCCACAGGAAAAGTAGGATTGTTGTCGTTTTCATCACGCAAAGATAAACGAAATGGTTTTAGAGAACATAAAGGTTGAGGAGCACTATCACAGGCTCTTATTATCAATTCATAACACATGGATCCCGTATCATAATCCAATTTATTATTGACAAATAAAACTCCCTTAACCAAGTCAATAGTAAACATGCCTTCATCATTACCAGACATTATTTCGTACACTACTTCAGAGTTGGGTGTGTTATCGGCATCCATGTCTTTTGCCACAATCTCAGCTATGGAATAGCGTAAAGGAGCCAATTCACTAACCTCAGCTTCATATTTGATTTCATTGGAAAATTGTGGAGCATTATCGTTGTAGTCCTCCACAGAAACAAAAACATTTATAGCCGAAGTGGAATTCTCCGCAGCTTGAGAAATTAGTTGTTGCGGAGAGGCGGAGGGATCACTGATTACCAAACGCAGTTTATATAAATCCATTTGCTCACGATCCAAGGGCTTGACTAATATGATAGCTTTGGATTGATAAACCTCAAATTTGCCCTCTTCATTGCCGGATACTATGCTAAACATAAGATTGGCATCATTAAAATCGGTATTGGCATCCAATATCTCCTGACTTAATTTCAAAACCACAGTACCCAAGGCTGCATCTTCTGCTATATGAGCTCTGTAGTGAGATTGTAAAAACTGAGCCCTAGCTGAGTTGTGGCCTTGAACTTGAACTCTTAATGTGGCTGTAGATTTTAAAGGAGGTGAACCCTTATCTGAAGCTACTATGGTAACAAAAAGATCTTCCGATAGACCTTCTCCATCCGGTCCAGCCAGTCGACTAATATTAACATACACTGCTCCTGTTTGCTCATTAACTGTGAAGCCTTTTACCAAGGGATTAATGCTAAACACAATCTTTGAATTATTGTTATCTTCGGCATCTAAATCAGTGGCATTAACGCGCAACAATTCAATGTCCGTAGTCAGCGAAGACGTTGATGTTAGTTGCATATCCGGCAACATGGCAAAATATGTAGGCTGTTCAAATTCTGGTATATTATCATTTTCATCTCCTACACGTACTGTTAGCGTACAACGTGCCTCATGTGCAGCATCAGAGGCTATTATCTCCAATTGATACTCTTGCCGTTGTTCATAGTCCAAATGACGTTTGAGTACTACCTTGCCGCTGTAACGATCAATGGCAAATATGGATTTAATGTCAAACTCTGCCAACTCTAAAGCACTATTGCTGTTACTGCTTCTGCTGCTTCTACTGCTAGCTAGCTGGTCTGGCAAATCAGAGCCAAAGCGATAGGTTAAAGCTGGATAAGTGTCAACATCATTGGCAGAGATGGTGGTAATAACCGAACCCAATTCAGTGCCTAAAGCAAACAAACACAATAGGAGAAGAAGAAAGAAAGAAAAAAAGAGAAATTGTTAAATTGCAGTATGTTTAGTAAATCTCAAAGGATTAATTAAAAATAGGAAAACTTGTAGCAGTATGCGAGTGTGTTTTAATTTCTAAATCTAGTTACAAAAGAATTTAATAACTTGTCAAGGAGAGAATGAAAATGATTTGATGATAGCTTCTTGCAAACTCTCCCCAGAGCTTTGAATATAAAACAAATCAAAATTCTTTGCCAACTTAAAGTTGCATTTAACCCTCTACTAGCACACACACAAATACCACAACAGTTTTACTCTAAAAACACAAACTAGTTTTCTTTTATAATATATACAACTTTTACAATAAAATGTCTTTTTGCCACTTACCTTCACTAACGTTGATAACACTGTGCGGTGGAAATGTGGGTTGATTATCATTCACATCTACAATATGGACACGTATCGTGGCTGTGCCTGTCATCTGTGGCACCCCCTCATCAGTGGCGATCACTTTTAGCTTGTACATGTCGCGTATTTCACGATCCAACACAATGTTCGTTTTAACAATGCCGCTAAAGGCCGGCTCAATGACAAATGCATTATCATGATTACCATCAACAATGTGATAGAGTATGCGTGAATTTGCAGCAGAATCCTGATCGAAAGCACTAACCTGCACAACAAAAGTGCCTTTATTATTGCCCTCCCACACTGTGGCCGCATACTGTGACTGTGTGAACTGTGGACTATTATCGTTGACATCTTCTAGTTCTACTATGAGTTCAGCGTAGGCATATAGTGGGGCACTGCCAGCATGTGATTCACTTTGTGCCACCAACATTAATCTTAGTTCATGCGGTTGTATGGCAGAGGCCAATAGTACGGGTAAATCATCCATTTCACGTCTTCTTAAAGCTCTATGACTTCTAGCGGGATTATGTTCTTCCATGGCGCTGGTATTTGAATTATCTCCTTCTTCTATTAAATCATACATTAGGGCACGACCACGGTAACCAAAATGTTTGCCATTCAATTGTATTTCCTCCATGTTACCAGCAGCATATTTTTCATAATCCAAGGCTTCAGTATTAGATACTTTTATTTCACCAGTATTTGGATCAATAACAAAAGCTCCCTCATCATTACCCGTACCAAAGGAGTATGTCAACTTAGTTCTCCTACCATCCGAGCGAATGGCATTCACTTGCAACAGTCTAAAACCTTCGGGAGAGTTTTCCTCGATCTTAATGCGATACGAATCATTTTGAAATCTTAGAGAAGGAGCACCCCGAGGAAACTCGCCTATTAGCAATTCTATAAGACCATCAGCATACAAGGGCGGATGTCCTTTATCTCTAGCCACCACTTCCAAATGCAACAGACGTCCCGATTCACTAGCCAAACTTTGACTGGCACTTACTACACCAGTATTGGGATTAATGCGAAATTTCCCACGCGTAGAAGGATCATCTTGTTCTTTGAGAGAATAGAGAATTTCACCATTTAAACCTAAATCTTTATCGGTTGCTGCAACTTGTACTAGAATCTGTCCGGGTTGTATAAGGGCAGGTACTTGAGCACGAAATGGATAACGTTCGAAAACCGGTTTATTATCATTAACATCATCGATCATAATTTGTACGGGAACACGAGCCGATCGTGAGTCATAACGACCACCATCTGTGGCCACCACCATAAAATTGTAAACATGTTGGCGTTCACGATCCAAGGGACTGCAAAGAAAAGATAAAAGAGAGAATGATATTATATTATTGGAAATAAAAATTCAGTGAAAATTAGTTTCAAGAAATATGATCACTTTTTAAAGCGATCACTCTTTAAAGCGATGATCAGAGTATTTGCATAAACCTTCACAAAAGTTGACTTAAGTCAACTCGAGTTAAAGACTGTTGATCAATGAAGAGATCTTGCTTAAAGTTAAAGATCATTCCTGATATAGCTTAGCATTATCTAAAGCGTTGAACTAAAGTAATATTATGGGTCTTTCAAAAACCACTAAGGCCAATGTGGCCCAAAATGTACATTTTATACTCAACTGTAAATATATAAGTTAATTTCAGATATTTTTGTTTGGTGTTGCTGTTGATACTTTGAATTTTTACTTCTACGATTTCTGTTTTTTTCGTTTGCTGCTTTTTTTTGGACAATGATTAAATCACTTAAATACATACCATTGAATTGCAACTGACGAATAACAAACAATTCGTGATGTTGTATGTCGAAAACAACAAGATCACTACAACAGAAAAAACCACAACAACAACAACAACAACAGCGAGTAAATAACAACATCAACATAACAGCAACAAGAGTAAAGTAAAGTTAAAAAAAAACAACTAAAATACAGCAGCAATAACACAACTTGCAACAGATACACTTCTCGCTAAAATGATACACAATTCTAGTATTCCAACACTAGAAACATATTTCAGCCTTGACATTTAAATGGTGAGTGAGGAGGGAAACACAAATATAAATGTAAATATATATACACATTATAAAAGGTTCATTTTGTTTACATTGGCCTATGTTTCCGAGGATTCGAGTAGTGTATTTTAAGATGATGATCATTAAAATAATGATCGGGGGAAAATGCTGAACTGAACTACATAGATGTTTTTTTTTATTTATTTAGTTTATTTCATGTTCTTTGTGTTAAAAATGATGAGGAACAAAAAAGAAAATTTAAGCATTTATTTCTATGAAATACTATTGTGGTTAATAGAGTTTAAAAGAAGAAGTTAAGGGTTTTTGGGGGAGAAATCATGTTTTTATTGGGGATTTATAAATATATCCAGAATTCGATAAAGTACAAATTGTATAGAGAATCTAGACACAGATATTGTACGTCATTTAAGGTGATGTTTTAATAAATTGTTTTAAAAATCAAGGAGTTTTCAAGATTATAATAATTGGCACAAATTTTATTTTACTTCATAAACCGAATGAGAATTATTACAACTCATTTTATTATTGCGGAAAATACACACACACACTCTTGTACCAGACATATATCATATCATGATTGTTTCTAACAACATAACGTATGTATGGAAGAACACTGTCATTGTAATATCGATAGAACATCACAATGCGTTAATGGAAACACACCCTAATGAGTTAATGTAGTTGCATACCCTACTGTAAGCCATAAGTACCTTCGCCCTCTCCTGACCTCTCCCTTTTTGGGGATTGGATTAACATTCTTTCAATCTTTCAGCATGCAGGAAATACACCGGCATAGCATGGGGTGCTGAAAAGTTTATATTGTGGGCGAGCTAGCTTAAGAATATATTTGACATAGTTATTGATATTCTTTCCAATTTGGGCACTAAATGATTGTTTTTCGGGAAGCAAGAGTTACTTGCGAACAATTCAGCTAAGAGGTTAGCTTTATAAAACGGGTTTGTAAGTGATTAGCCATTTGTTATAACAGTCGTTATTGATGAACTGGCATTATCATATACAGGCCCGGGGTTAGTGTTATAGTGATCATTGGTTGGTTTACGTGGTAGTTCACTACACAGTCAAGTAGAGTCTAAAGACTCCATTTTGACCGGACCACTTCACTTGTCAGATGTAGTATATTAAAGTTTTAGATCCAGCCTATAGCAGTGAGAAATCTTAGGATATCATTAAACTAAGATCCAGATATCTCTCCAAGGTTAGATATGAAGTAGCTGCCAAGGAAACGGTTCCTATTCACGGATAAAGCAGGGCATTCGTAGAGAAAATGGAAGACCGTTTCTTCTTTTTCCCTGCGACAGTGTTCATTGAAAGGTAGCCCAAGCCTACTTGTATGTAGGTCTTTTGGAACATTAGCTCGAAGAGGTTTTAAATAACATAGTAGTGTTATAGTGATCATAGTATTATTATAGTAAAATATGTCGAACCTTGGATGTAACGAACTAACTGACTAACTAACTAACTATCTTACTGACAACATACAACTTCACAACGTTCATTCGTAATATTTACGATAATTTCGTAAATATTTGAAATGCAAATGCATAAACACTTCCTTTGTGCTCTATATTTCATTTATTGACGGACCTATTTTTAGGATATTTTGAAATCGTGTCTGATTAAGTTATTTCTACGACATTTACACTTGTTTTATTCTCAGAATGATATTTTGTAGGAAATGCTTTTAAATTAATGACTTTAAAGTATTCTTCTCACAAATATGAATGATATATACCACAGCAGTTCTTCTGATCATAACAGGATTCGACATGGGATCCTGCATCGATAAAAAAACAATTTAGTAGTTAAAATTAATTAAAAACTTTAATAATACGAAAAACTTCAATCATTTAAAAATAAAATAACACATTCCACAATGTTGTAAATGACAAAAATCTTTTATGACAAATATCACAACCACTATCAGTAAAATAAATAAAAACATACAAATCAAAATCAAAATAAAAAACCTATCATAATGACAGCTTTAATAAAAAAAACTGAAAAAATATTTTAGCTATAAATACTCAAACACATAACTAAACAATCTTATTTAACAAATCTTGATGTGTTTTCATTTATGTTGTATGTTACAATTCCATATTAAAACATTAAACCATTTACCAAGCAACGGCAGCGGAAAAAACCTAAAAAAATACTTGTACTAGCAAACATTTTATTGAAAGGAAAAATAAAATGAGAGAAAGAAAAAACGAAACGTAATGCAACAGACTTCAACAAGTTGCAACATATAGTAGTTTGTAATAAATCATCATTTTTTAATCAGCATCTGTCACATGTTAGTCCAAAACATTTTGCCACAAATTAAGCACTTCTTGATAAAAATGCCGCTTTAGTGGAGAAAAAAAATTAAATAAAATTGTAAACGACTTTTGTTTTGTGGCTGTTGGAAGGTAGGAAACAAAAAAAAAAAAACAAACCTTTAAACTCCATATGTGACTACAGCCCATATTAAAGGGTTATTTTTTTCTCTTGGTAGTTTGGGTTTAGCTTGTTTCAGTGAACAACAAGTGTGTGGTTTATTTATATATATATAAAAAAAAAGAATTAAATAAAAAATAAATATATTGTAGTTAAAGTCTGAGTGTAGCTTTATAAAAAGATGTCTTCTTCATTTTATGTTAAATAAATTTATGTATTGTTTTTCAGCCTTTGAATTGAGCTACTCAAGTTTGTGTCTTAAGTCTTTTGATTTTTTTGTATTTCTGCTTCTACTTTTTCATTTGATTTTGGTGTATAACGATGATTAACCCCAGTTTAAATACAAACACTCAGTCAGCCAACTAAACTTCAATTTTAACATACACTCAATATTACAATATGTTTTAGTTTAGTTTTTTTTTTTTCCTAAAAGATGCGAAAAAAATATTATGAATCCAATGAAAAAAAAAGTTGAAGAACAATTTATTTTTGCAATTGTTGTCATCATTGATTGTCCATATGAATAAATTTGCACCAGAGGGGGTCTGCAACAGAAATCTACAATTTATACTTTTTTTGTACAATTCTCAAAATGTTGTTAAAAGGTTTTTCAAGTTTATTTTTAGACAAAAAAGCAAAATATTGCAACAAGCTCAAAAAAAAAAAAAGAAACTACAAGTATTGATTTAATTTCAGTTTTTTTCTTTTTTGCTCTCTACCACCAAAAACGACCTTTAAGTTATGTACAATATACAATAAACTAAACTTCATACAAACAACAACATCTGAACACAGAGAGAGAGAATAAAAAACTTGACAACGTTATTGTTGTTTCATGTAAGAAATAATTTTAGTTTGTCTGTTTTGTATTCTTTTTTTTTTTTGGTATAAAGATAAAACAATTTGTTGTAGGTAACGTTGAAGGTTTTTCCTTATTCTCAAAACCCAAAGTAACCAGGCAAGCAAACGACCAAACATATAAACAAACAAACCAACTTGCAACCATTCAGCAAAACATGTGCCTCAATTGCTAAACAGTCTGTTACTCAAATCTCCAAAACATTAAATAAAATATTTATAAAAAAAGAATCTATATAAAAATTGCGTAGGTTGTGTATTAATAAAATTATACGTTTTTCGTTTTTGTTTTTAATGTTTTTGCTGTTTTCATAACAACCAACAGCAACAACTACTTTAACAATTATATACGAAGAAAATTTGTTGAAAGATTTTTTCTACATATTTATTTATTTTTTTTGTTAAGAGTTTATCTGATAAGTAAAGCCGAAGGCAACAACTTCACCTTTAATGATGTAAAACATACAAGTCAGTGTTGCTTTTTTTCCCGCTCTCGTCTCCCCACCCTTTTTAAAATCATAAACGAAAAAGAAAAACATTGTTTTTTTAACAATCCTTTTGCAAAAAGGAATTCGTATATTGTGTTATGTCACTAGTAAAAATGACAAAAATATTTGTTTCAACTATTAGGTATTTGGAGTGGTGGTGAGAGGGGTTTCTTTTAACATCTTCCTTCCGACATATAAACATACATGCATACATATGTACATATATGATAATAAGTATTGGCGGGGGAAAATAAAAAGGGACATATTTGCATAATATGTCATAAATTTACTATTCATCTAAAGTTCCGTAGAATAGTCTAAAGTGTATAGTATAGTCTATATTCTAGTCTATATTATAGTCAACAGTCTACTCTATAGTCCAGTCTATAGCCTGGTCTTTAGTCTACTCTATAGTCCAGTCTATAGTACAGTATAGTCTTGTCTAGAGTCTAGTTTGTAGTCTAGTCTATAGTATAGTCTGGTCTATAGTCTAGTCTATAGTCTAGTCTATAGTCTAGTCTATAGTCTAGTCTATAGTCTAGTCTATAGTCTAGTCTATAGTCTAGTCTATAGTCTA
>NC_060950.1:9963786-9969967 GCF_022045245.1 Lucilia cuprina
GGTCTAGCCTATAGTCTAGTCTATAGTCTGGTCTATAGTCTAGTCTATAGTCTAGTCTATAGTGTAGTCTATAGTCTAGTCTATAGTCTAGTCTATAGTCTAGTCTATAGTGTAGACTATAGTCTAGTCTATAGTCTTGTCTATATTCTACTCTATAGTCCAGTCTATAGCCTAGTCTATAGCCTTGTCTATAGTGTAGTCTATAGTCTTGTCTATAGCCTTGTCTATAGTCTATTCTATAGTCTGGTCTATAGTCTAGTCTCTAGTCTAATATATTGTCTATTACATAACCTAGTCTATTGTCTATTTCATATTCTAGTCTATTTTCTAGTCTAGTCTGTAGACTATTCTATAGTCTAGTCTATAGTCTTTTCTGTAGTTTATTCTTAGGTCTGTTCTATAGTCTAGTCTAATCCACTGTCTAGGCTATAATTTAGTGTATAGTCTAGTCTAGTGTAGTCTACGCCATAGTCTAGTCTGTACCATATTCTAGTTCAATCTAGTCTATAGTCCAGGTATAGTCTAGTCTATACTCCATGAAATCTAAAACAAAAAGAAAACTATAAATTGAATCAAACTTACCCCACTGTACTGATAACACCACTTTTATTATCGATAGCAAACACCCATTGAGTCTCATTTGCCAAGGTATACAAAAGTCTAGCATTGATGCTCAAATCATCATCCATAGCTTTAATGCGCATAACACTTGTACCCACGGGAACATTTTCCGCTACATTCGCCACATATTTCGACTGTTCAAAATGAGGATCATTGTCATTTTGATCCTCAACTATAACGGTAATATTACAATGACCCTGATAGCTAATGGGAGAACCACGATCAGTAGCTTGAATTTGTAAAATATAACGCGATTGTTGTTCACGATCCAAAGGACGGGCAGTCAATTCACCAGAGTTTATGTCCAAACTGAATTTATTGCCAGTATTGCCACCTGTAGGGAGTTGAATAGAAAAGAGAATATTTATTGTTTACAATTCATGATCATTAATTCATATTCTTATTATTATCTTCTTTTTTTGCTCTCTCACTACTCACCTATTATGGTATACATTATTTCACCATTGGCACCTTCATCTAAATCAGTTGCCACAATTGTGTGTATTACCGCTAAATCACTATTTTCCGGTACTGAGAGTGCATAACATGATCCCGGTCTAAATTCCGGTGCATGATCATTAATGTCAGTTATCGTTATATATAAAATGGCAACATCAAACTGGCCATTTTGTGCGGCAGCCGCTTCATTTACCGATGATCTTTGTCTACGTGCCATTAAAGAATTTCCACTGCTACTACTTGCTGCTGCTGCTGCAGATGTTGAACGTTTAGCATCATATACATAAATTGGCACCGTATATGAGGCTTTTGTTTCACGATCAAATTGACCGCGTGTGGTGACAATGCCACGTTGGGTGTCAACATGAAAATGATTATCGGCGACACCTGTTGGTATCTCATAGGTGAGATTAGCTGTAATAAGGAATTAGAAGGAAAAGAACATATTTGTAAGTATGAATAGGTAAGTGGCGGAATGGAGTATGGGAGTGAGTGAATGAATGAATAAAGAATAAGAAACAAAACCGTTAATTGTTTTTTTTTTGGTTTCTCTTTTTGGCTTTGCATATGCCGTCTCACTAAGTGAGTTTTTGAGTGAGTGGTAGGAGACTGAATGACTGAATAACGTCTGGCTGAGTGAGTGGTTGTTCGTCTTTGACTTTAGTATGGAGATGGATGAAAATTGTATGATTTAGACAGATTGATGGACACCTCGTGATTTTCTATTTTGATCTTTTTTGGTTTTCTTTCGCTTTGCTTAAAGTTTTGTTAAGAAATTTTAACAAGCAAACAAAATCACCAAAATGATGATGATCAAAACAAAAGAATCATTATAAGACAGTTAAAGGAATTTTTTTTTAGAAAAATATTTGTTTGAAAACAAGCAGAGATAGGTGGTTGTATGAAATAACTTTAGAAATTATTACCAAAATCTTGAAATTTTTACTCACCATTCTCTCCCCCATTAAAAGATTTTGCTGACACTTGCACTACAAAACTGCCGGCTGAAGCATTTTCCGTTATGTTGGCATAATAGCTAGACTTTAGAAAACGTGGTGGATTACTTTTAGTGCCTCTAACTAAAATTTCCAATTTCATTAAAGAACTTAATTTTTCTTTAGCGCCCTGATCTTCAGCCTTAATCAGCAACTCAAATCTATTGCGTTGCAGAGTATTCGAAGTGGGCATTCTATCGGCTGTATTGTGCACTACAGGTGGTAAAGGTTTGGCCAGTTCGAGAAATCCTGTTTCTTTATTTAAACGAAAATAACTTAATTCATTGCCATTTATCAAGGTATAAGAAATGCGTCCATTATTGCCGGTATCAGGATCTATTGCCACTATATGCATTAATAGATCTCCTATCCTTTTATTATCCGATATAAAAACCGTAGCCGTAGGAGTTTCATTTTTGTTTATTAAACCATATTTATTTTTGGTTTCACGATTTAGAGGTGGTATTACAAATTCAGGTTTATTATCATTTTCATCTAACACCTTAATCACGGCAGTTACCGAGCTGTATAAACGTTCCGTTTTATTTTCAGCCAAATCAAAAGCTTGTACTATTAATATATATTCCTTAATGGTCTCATAATCCAAAGGACCCATAACAGTTAGACCTCCCGTTAATATGTCAACATTAAATAGATCTCTTTCTTCCTTTGGTAACTTTTCCACATTCCAACTTTTGGGACTGTATTTTAACAATTTATATTGTATTTGTCCATTAAGACCGGTATCCGCATCAGTGGCTGAGAAATTATAGATCACTGAACCCTCACTGGCCAACTCACTGACTTGTATTTTGATGGGATCTTCCTGCCAACTGGGTGCATTATCATTAACATCTAATATTTCGATTTTAACCGCTATGGCACTACTTTGTGGATTATTGCTGGCACTCGTGTCCAGAGCTCTTATTTCCAAACGAAATTCAGCTTGTAGTTCACGATCCAATTGACGTGCCACTACTAGTGATCCTGTATGACGATCAATATCAAAGGCTCCTTCGATAAGGTCTTTAGATATGGGTGTTAATGTGTAAGTTATATAAAGATTATCTTCATTAAAGATCATATTTTGTTTGCTGCGATCGGAGGCATCAACCGATCCTACTATATGACCAATGGCAATGTTTTCGGGTACCTGTAGGAGAAGAAATTAAGATGTTAGCATTGATTTAATAAATATTTCGAAAATTTATTGTAATTTATGTTTGAAAGCCCTGGAACCCCTAAGAACTTTCAAGTTTGAAAAGAGAGAGAGAGATAAAACCAACTTAAAATCTTCCCACTTCATCTTCTAAAATTTTTTATCCATTATTAAAGGTAATCTATTTAAAATGGTGGTCTAAGGTCCCCAGGGGTATCTTTACTAATTCTACACAAAATTGACATTACCCAAAATTTTTATATTCAAAATGTAGAAGAAATAAAGATGTCAGTGTTGATTTAATAAAAATTTCAAAAATTTGTTTAAATTTATGCTTGGAAGCCCTTGAACCCCTGAGAACTTTCTAGTTAAAAAAGAGAGAGGGAGGAATAAAACCAAATAAAAAACTGCATAATTTTTAATTGAACAAAAGCCAGACGAATAATAACCGGCTGTCCATCATTTAAAATGGTGGTCTAAGGTCCCCAGGGGTATCTTTGCTAATTCTACAAAAAATTAATATTACTCAAAAATTTTATATTAAAAATTTCATTATTTATTTAATTAAACTATTAAAATTACCAAAAAACGAAGACAGGACCAACTATATTCAAAAAGAAAACATTACGTAAACCACCTAGAAACCAACACTTCTACAAATCATATGATAATCTTTAACCAAAAGAAACAACCACGAAAACAAAAAACAACGACAAACTACCAAAAAGAAGAACAGTGTTGAAAATCCAATCTTAAAGCCATAATTCATATATACATATAAAGATAAACCACAGACTACATGAAAGAGGATTTCGCGAAAAATATAGAAGAAGAAGTAACAGCATTTAAAAAATTTATAAGCGTTAAAACTTACAGACATTTATATGAACACAAAAAAAAAAGGAAAAATAAAACGCGTCTTTCTTATACTGATAAAAAAATACCTGCAGCAAGACTACCGCTTTATTGACACAAACAAACAAATCATGTAGAACGTGAAAAAGAAGGTGAAATTTAAAAAAAATTAAAGGTAACAGACGCTTTATGAAAACCCCTTTAGAAATATATATCTATTTCTAAACTAAAATTTTTGGTTATATTAAAAAGTGGTTTCAGAACCCCGGGGGACTCTATTAACAATTATAAGTTTCAAGTATTTTGCCGTCGAGAAAAACTGTTGAAACTTTGTGCCGAAATAACTGATAGTTTTACAACTGGTCAGTGTTCCCCCCTGGGGGCAGTTAAACTACAGCTATGTAAATCGATTTGGATAAAGAGTATTGAAGTCGAAGTGCTTTACATGAACACCTGACTTGACGGCGTATTTTACAGTGTACTCGAGCTATCTAATGTCTTGTCATAGTAGATCCGTAGGGGAAAGACAGGTGTCATGAGCAAGCTCAAACTAATCCCGACAGTAATATCGCTCAATCATGCTACTGATCATAATAATGAATCGGCAACAGAGCCACAGAGGGACATAATTAGTAGTCCGAAAAACAGATCAGTGGTCAAAAAGACCCCCTGTGATAAGTTGAGCATGTTTTAAAGTAAACTCCTTGCAATCAGTCATGTGGAAAAATCGTCTGATAAATTTAAGAAAGGGCAGTGACTACCTTGCATCTCGTCCATCTGTCCCTTTTTGCTAGACCATAATCTAGCACCAAAGATAACAGAAATTTATCATGAATATTAAATTACACAGTGTATCAGTCCGTTAACCAAGCATCCTCTTCTCGCGAATTTGGGTTTAAACCACAGCCACTTCGTGGATCCCGAAGAAACCTCAACCAACTGAGTAGCCAAGACATAGTCCTGATGGCTACAGGCCATCCTTAGTACTAGATTATGTGGTGATTGGTTAGACCGCTTTTCAAATCATTCAAGGTCAAGCCAAAGACTGAAATGTAAACTCAACAGACTAGAGGTATTGGTAGCACCTCTATACTTCTTTACAATACACAGAAATGTGATCTAGCATCAAGAAAATATGCCCGAAAGGGGGCTGCATAAAGAGTATGAATGTCGAAGTACTTTACTTAAGTACCTGGCATGATACCCTACCCCACGGTGGTATTTTTTCCACTGTTGTTTCGGCAACAGCATCGAACTTATTCCGTAAAAACTGACTTTACTGACTTCCCGCGAATTTGGGTTTAAGCCACAGGAACCTAAACCACCGTAGTACCAGATTATACGATGCTCTGGTTTGACCTCTTTTTAGTCTATGCAAGGACTAAGCCAGGCAGTAGACTGTAACCAATTTTTTAGTCCAGGCCAGACTAGAGGTATTTGAAAACCCCTTTATTCTACGGGATTGTAATAACACCAAGATTGAGGCTTCACCAAGGTAATATGCCCCCGGGGGTCTGCATAAAGAGTATGTAAAATTTGTGTTTAAATAACTTAAAGTTTTGAAATAATGATAGTAGAACCCCCAGGGGAACTTTGACCATTTTTTAAACTATAGCTATCTACTTTAGACTATGTTTAGGTTTTTTTTTAAATTCATATTCTCTTCAAATATAGAGTACTTAAAAGTGGCATTAAACTTAAACTAAATAAACTAAATATATAAAAAAATCGTTTTGTTCTTAGTCTGCACAAATTATTACATTTGTTGTTTTCACATAAACCAAAAAAAGAAGTTATTTTCTTATTGGTCTTGCTTTCATTGGAATTTAAAAATTTTATTTGTAATTTTTTGTTCTCTCTTTTCTTTTTAACAAATTTCCTGTTTTTGTCTGGAGTGTTTTCGTTAAGGAAATCAACTTTATGTATGTTAAACCGCCAAAAATTTTAAGATTTATGTTTGATTTTAATGAGATTTATTTGAATATTGTGTGTGTGAAGTTAAATTCGAATTTAACTAGCAAAGACACAAACCAGATTTGTTAACAGTGCTCATTTTGCAGCTAACAGAGCGCTGTTAATCAGTTAACAGAAT
>NC_060950.1:9970067-9973602 GCF_022045245.1 Lucilia cuprina
ATTCTGTTAACTGATTAACAGCGCTCTGTTAGCTGCAAAATGAGCACTGTTAACAAATCTGGTTTGTGTCTTTGCTAGTTAAATTCGAATTTAACTTCACACACACTTGAATATTAATGTGCAGAAATTCACACATGCAATAAAACAGAGACATAAAATGAAAATCCAAAAGAAAAAAAAAACTTAAATATTCTGTTAAGAATTTAACAATTTATGAGGATTAATATATTGTCCGTTTAATATGACAATGAACAAATGGAGTAAAATTTTTTTTAACGGTAGGACAAATAAAAAAACTTACATATTTTTTGTACTTTTCATCTTGATTAAAATAAAAATTATGTTTATGTAAAGGTTTTCAAAAGGAATTGTCTTAATTTACTGCTGACATGTCAGTAAGTGTTTGGCATTATAGTTCTAATGTGAGTTTTTCCGATTTCTGAATTGATACTAGAGCATTAAACATAGTTATGAGCTTAAAAGCCTTATTCCGGGGGTATGGTTGTATGGCGACTAATCGTAATAATGGAAGGATTTTATGCATTTTCAATAGATTTCATTAAAAGTGCAAAATGTGCAAAATTTCATCAAAATTATCTTGAAAACATGACCACACAGATGGACGGAGGTAGACATATATAGTTTAATAGATTTAGAAAGTGATTCTCAACCGATTAGTATCCTAAAAGTTTGGTGTCGTTTAAATATGTTCGGCCGCTACAACATCATTACAATCGCATAATATCATCGTTAGAACAGTGGCAATGATCTGGATGTTATTTTATGGTAATTTTTAAAGTTTTGAACCCTGAAAATATCTAAAGGTCTTGAGAAAATACATTTCAACATTCATGCAACCAAACAGCTAGATATAGTTTTGTCTCTAGTGTGTGCATAAGTTTTACATGGACTCGCAAAAGGGCACCCGGCCAACTCACAAAATAATTAATAGCCGATTAGTATATTACTAAGGTGGGTGTCGGACCATCATTCCGTTTGTAATTTCTAAAATATAATTTTCCGACCCTATAAAGTGTATATTCTAGATCCTAATAGGTAGCGGAGTTAACTAAGATATGTCCGTCTGTCTGTTTGTCTGTCCGTCTGTGTTTTTGTTGAAATCAGTACTTTTTTTGTTTTCGAAAGCTACTTTTCGAATTTTCTCTAATATTGAATCTAGAAATATGAAATTAAGAGTCTGAATTAAGTGAGAACCCATAAAAAGGATCTTTTTGGTACTTTTTCGTTTTTCAGAAGGTACTTTTTGAATATTATATGATATTGAACTTAGGAACATGAAATTACGTATTTAGATTCAGAATTAGGTGAGAACACATAAAAAAGAACTTTTTGGTACTCTTTCGTTTTTCGAAAGGTACTTTTTAAGTTTTCTATAATAATGAACCCAGAAATATAAAATTAAGTATATAGAGCCCGGATTAGACGAGAACAAATCAATGGGGATTTTTTGGTACTTTTCGTTCTGCTAAAGGTACTTTTTGAATTTTCTATATATTGAACCCAGTGACATGAAATTAAGTATGTACAATCGAAATAAGGTGAGAACCGGAAAGAGTTATCTTTTTGGTACTTTTTTTGTTTTTAATTGGACCTAGAAATATGAAATTAAGTTTATAAAGTCTGATTTAAGTGAGAACCCGTAAAAGGGAACTTTTTGGTACTTTTCGTTTTTCAAAGACTTTTTTCTGAACCCGGATTAGACGAGAACAAATCAATGGGGATTTTTTGGTACTTTTTCGTTGTGCAAAAGGTACTTTGTGAATCTTCTATAATATTGATCCTAGAAACATGAAATTATGTATGTAGAGTCAGAATTTGGTGAGAACCGGAAAAAATGAGCTTTTGGGTACTTTTTCGTTTTTCAAAAGGTACTCTTTTGAATTTTCTACAATATTGAATCTAGAAATATAAATTTAAGCATGTTGAGCCCGAAGAAAGTGATGTAAGAGAGGACTTATAAGATTCGGCACAGCAAAATATAGAACTCTTACTTGTTTTTGCGTAATTAGTAATGATTACATAAAGTAATTCATAACATGATCAATTGCAATTACTTGTAATGTGTAATTGAACAGTAAACAGTAATTTGTAATTATTTTTTAAGTTCTTTCAATTACAATTACTTGCAATGTGTAATTGCGAAACAACGAAAAAAACACTTACTTGTAATTAAAAGTAATTGTAAATTACTTGTAAACTTTACTTACAAGTAATTGTAATTGGTTGTGGTTTAATTACAATTACTGTAAATGTAATCATTACCAACCAAGCCTGACTAAATAGAAAATTTATATTCCAATTTTCTTATTTGAAAATCTTAATTAACTTACTACCTTAATTCCGATTTAAAACAATAAGCATACGTTTCCAAAAACAAAATAAATTTTTATGGAAATGCATTCAATTTTTTAAACTAAAAATTTTACTTAACAAAGAGTATAAAAAATACAAAATAAAATCGTTAAATAACCAACTCGCAATAAACGGTAGTAACTTCAATAATTTATAATATTACCATTTTTTTTTTTAAATTGTTATTGCAAATTATATTAACCAATTTAAACGTAAATGTGAACGAAAAATAACATTAAACGGGACTACATTTGTCACTGATATATGAGCAAGATATATATGTAAAAGGAAGCAAAAAGTTTTAGAAAACAAACATATAGACCTTTTAGAAACCCTACAAAGCTAAAATATGACAATGATTATGTATAGACCTTAATTTTCAGCGAGTATGCCATTGAAATCCTTGTTTTATAGTAACACAAGCTTTCATTAACATTTTGGCATAAAGGTACAGCACATACGATAATTTCTTGATATAGAGTGTCTTAAATTCCATAACTACTTTGGTAATCACACTTGTTGTATTTTTTACATTTTTCTTAAAGCCTTTTCAAAAATTTTTGAAACAACTAAAATTAAACCTTAATAAATGCAATCGAAAAAAAAGAACACAACAACTCTTAAGAAATGACACAAACTAAAATGTTACGCACTTCAAAAGCATAAAACCGCCTTGCCAACAGTTAAGAAGAACTCTTTTTCAGATTTTGTACTTGTAATTTCAAAAGCAAGTTCATTCGTTCGTTTTGTATATATATACGGCGAAAATGTACATAATGACTTGAATATTGTGATTGTTGTTGGCTTCAGATGAACCAATATCACCGCAGTATATTAACAATCAAAGAAAACAACAACTAAATTGTGACAATAAAATGTAACAGTTTTTAATTGGTATCTCCCCTTTTCAGAGCAATAATACAAAATGAACATTTGCGTTCATTATACTACAAAGTCTAGACTATACACTAGACTACAGACTACTCTATACTAGACTATAAAGAAGACTATAGTCAAGACAATAGACGAGACTATAGACTAGTCTATAGACTATACTATAGAATAGACTATAGACTAGACTATAGACTAGACTATAGACTAGACTATAGACTAGACTATAGAATAGACTATAGACTAGACTATAGACTAGACTATAGACTAG
>NC_060950.1:9973702-9989630 GCF_022045245.1 Lucilia cuprina
GTCTATAGTCTAGTCTATAGTCTAGTCTATAGTCTAGTCTATAGTCTAGTCTATAGTCTAGTCTATAGTCTAGTCTATAGTCTAGTCTACAGTCCAGTCTATAGTCTAATCTATAGTCTAGTCTACAGTCTAGTCTATAGTTTAGTA
Organism: Lucilia cuprina; assembly: GCF_022045245.1. Taxonomy (NCBI): domain Eukaryota; kingdom Metazoa; phylum Arthropoda; class Insecta; order Diptera; family Calliphoridae; genus Lucilia; species Lucilia cuprina. The sequence continues at coordinate 9,973,850 of NC_060950.1, forward strand.
TATAGGGTAATTCATAGTCTACTTCAAAATCTATGCCGTCTATAGCCTAGAGTACAGTATTCTATAGTCCAGATAATGGACTGATTTTTAGTCTGGACTATAGACTTTAGCATAGACTGTAGACTATAATCTTGTCTAGAATATGTTGAAATCTATATTTGGCCTAGTCCATAGTCGGGTCTATAGTTTGTGCTATATTTTAGTCTATTTTCAATGAAATGATAAAAATATATACGAAAGTACGAAAAATTGTTACATATTTTTTTTTAATCCCTTACAGGTCATCATCACCATTGAAGATGTTAATGACAATGCTCCCGAATTTGAATCACCCATAATACGTATATCAGTACCGGAAAATTTTGAACTTGGCAAACCATTATATGCCATTCATGCTTTTGATAAGGATTCTGGTAAAAATGCTGAAGTTTCATATATATTGACAATGTTAACAACAGACACATTAAACAATGTCACGATGTCTGCAGGGGCAACTGCATCAGCATCATCATTGGCAGGCGGAGGAACATCTTCTATGAAACAGCAAATAACAACAAATCTAAACTCTTCACCCGCAATGCAGTTGAAACAGAAACTTTTAAATAATCAAGCTGCTGCAGCAGCAGCAGCTACCACAACAGCAACAACATCGTCAGCAACATTAGCTACAAGCACAACATCTGCATATGGTGGCAAAAATAATGTTATTGTTGTTGGTGGCGGTGGCGGTGGTGTTGGTATTGGTGGTAGTGGAGGTGGCAGTGTTAGTGTTATGGATTCTATGTTAAAAAATCTTTTTGCTATCGATGCACGTTCAGGCCACCTAACATTGTCACGACACTTAGATTACGAAACTTCACAAAGACATACGTTAATTGTCACTGCCATGGACGCTGGGCAGCCACGTTTATCAAGCAATTTAACTATTGTCGTGGAAGTACAGGATGTCAATGATAATCCACCAGTATTTGCAAGTAATGAGTACCATGTAAAAGTGTTGGAATCAATGCCAGTTAATTCACAGGTAAGAATACGAAAAAGACACAACAACACAACAAAACAACTAACAAGGTTGGGCTTTGCAAAACAACAAACGAGAAAGAAACAACAAAAATAGTAAGAAATTTTAACAATAAATGATTCTTAAAATGAGATGACAATTTTAGAAACAAAAAAAAACAACTTAAATGTTTGTCAGCAGCAGTAGTTCGTATATGCAAAACAAAAGACTTAAGACACATGCTGTAAACTTATAATTTTATAGAATTTTCAAATCCTTTTACAAAGATTTATTTATTAACCATTATTCAGCTGCAATTTGTTATTTATTAAATTAACTAATATGTGTGTGTGTGTTTGAAATATTAAAATGTTTAACTTTTGCTTTAGCAATTCATTTGTTTTGTTTAACTAAATTGTTTGTTTTATAATCTTAACCGCCTCCTGTTTTAAAGTATTAACAACTTTTTAGATTTTTTTCTATAATATAGTATTTGCTGTTGTTTGTGGTTTTGTATATATTTTTTGTTGTTTATTTGTGCGAAGCAGACATGCCAACATGTCGCATATTCCAAGTCAATCACTAAACAATGCTAAAAGCCCAACAATTTGAGTGATTTATGTTAGACAGTTTTTTTGTTTCAAACTCTTCAGCATTCTTTTTTTCATTTTTTTGTAACAAACAACCAAACTAAATAAAATAAAATAACTTTTAAACGTATATTTTGTTATTTTCTATAAAAACAAATTGAAAAACTAAAACTTTATTTAAATACTAGAGGTTTGATACCTCAGTTGTTTAGCTATTAATGTCGTTTGTATATAGAAAACATATATTTATTGTATATATATTTTTTCTACAATTAAAAACCAGTAGGCTTGTTGCGGCTGTTGCCATTGCTAAAATGTCTATTTATTGCTGCATGAAAAAACACAATGTCATTTAATTATGGTTTAATGTAACAACAACATTTAACAATTGCTATTTACTGCAGCGAATAATCATTAGAAAAAATATCATAACAAATTGTTACAATTTTATGAAATGTATTAGCAATAGATATGTATGTTTATAAATAGCAGGACAGACAGTTTTTGCAAAAAAAATGTGGTTTATTATACCCTACACCATTTTAGTAGGGAGGGTATATTGGATTTGTGCTTATGTCACAATAAGTTCAGAATCATTTTCTGAGTCAATTTATCTACGTCCGTCTGTCCTTCCATGTAAATGACGGACATGACTGTCGAGAGTTTTAACGTGAGCACTTGCCTTTACGGCCTTATCTCACGGTGGTCTTTTTCATCCACAGGGTAGACTTTAGAACGTACTACCATCGCCCCTTTATTCTTCAATAAAGAACTCAAGTGGCAATTTTTGTATATTGGCTTCGACCGGTCCATGCAAAAGTACGAGCTATGTAATCTCTGACCATTAGATGGCCTTTGTTGATTCGACAACAGCACCTAGAGATGTAACCGGTGGACCGAAGTACGATTCATCAATAAGACGAAGACATTGTTTTTACTCACAGGGACACACTGTGGTAATTCTGATATGAACAGACTCTGAACATATCATTCATACGACACATTCATTAGGTATACGGATGGGGTAAGGCCCGGCGAACCTCACATTCATCCCGTACCATATACATTTAATACCAACTCATTTCCAACGCTTAGTTCAACAGTCACTCCTCTGTGGGGTATCTGTTGTTTTCGGCAACAGCACAGAACTTATATATTGACTTTATAATGCATCAGTCTTTTAACCGCCACTTACTCTCCCCGCGAATTTTGGGTTTAAACCACAGCCAGTACGTAGATCCCGAAGGAACCTCAATCAACTGACCAGCAAGTCCTGCGGGCAACTGGTCACCAGATTATGCGGTGCTCTGGTCTGACCTCTGTCAATCTATGCAAGGACTCAGCCAAGCAGTAGACTGTAACCAATTTTTCAGTCCCGGCCAGATTGGAGGTATTGGCCACCTCTTTATACCCCGGGATTGCAATAACACCAAGGAGGAGGTCTCGCCAAGGTAACATGCCCCCGGGGGAATGACGGACGGACAGATGAAATTTAATACATGATCGTCTATTGTTGCAGGGACAAAGCCTACTAAAAATGGTTAAGATCGGTCCATTATTTTAGTTAGCCCTCATACAACTTAACCCCCGAGTATAGCTTGTAAACTTTGTAATTTTGTAACTACAGATTGCAATTGAATGAAATTTGGCCCGTGATCTTCTACAGTACAGTAGAAAAAGCTTATTAAAAATGTTTAACAAACTAAATCACATTTTAATTGTTGTAACATGTGTAGGGTATTATATGGTCGTCCTACATTTGTTTACTTGTTTTTACTTTGGTTTTAGTAGATTTAAAACGTTTTTCTTTGTTAGAAATTCTTATAACAATAATTAACCGCTAATGATTAGTTTTAATTTATAATGACTACATATTTCTTGCAAAAAAATTAAATAAAATTTTAGAAAAAAAATTGAAATGTTTAGAAAAACAAAATCTTTATAAATTTATTAACTTAATTCTAACAATTTGAAATATGTAGCAATTAAATTTGATTTATTAAATTCCTTGAGGATTAAAGTGTTTTTTTTATAAGAAAACTTTGTAAATATTAACTGTCTTATTCATAAACATTTACCAAAGGTTTATAAAACAAATTTTTAGCTTTAATTAGGTAATGAGTGAAGAAGATATTGTTTTCTAAAAAAGCTTTAGCTAATAAAGTTTTATTCAAATTATTTACTCAAAAAAAATGTATCAAGGAAAGCTTTTTTTAAAAAGCTGTTATCTTGGAAGGTTTTTCCAAAACAAACTACTTAATTTAATAGCTTTTAAAGTAAAAAAGCTAGATTTAGCTTTTATCGAAAAAAACATTTTGTAAAATGTTTTTGTCTTTAGAAAGCTTTTTCTAAAAAAACTGTATTTCAGTAAAGGTCACTTTCTAAAATGAAGGCTTTACAATTAACACGCTTTATCTAAGAAAGCTCTGCTGTGAAGAGTTTGTTTAGCTTTCTTTAATAAAAATAAACTTTTCTAAATTTCTAAACAAGAAAAGTTCTTTTTTTTAAAGCTTTCAAAAAACTATTTTCTATTAAATTTCAAATTTTCATAAAATCTTTGACTTTTTAAAATTAAATTAAACTATTGTTAATTACAAAACTAAATAATTTCTCATATTTACTTTGCAAAAGTTTAAGAAATTCTTCGAATTACTATAATTACCACAAGGTGCGGTGGCACGTTTGCAAAGCTTTGCTTTCAGCATATATTAAGCTTTAAATAATTTTTAAACATTTTATATTTAACTCACTATTTACTTAAACAAAAACAGAACAATTTCAATAAATTACTATTGATACGAAATAAAATTAATCCCTCACTTAAGCCGACAATTGCAAAATATTTATAAAAAAAAAGAAAATGTATAAAAATATTATTTTAACGTTTCAGACAACCTTGGATATATTTTTAATGCTTCTGTTTGCAGTATAAGTTTTTTTTTATTAATAACTCTTTTTGTTTGAACAATTTTAATGTATTGCTTTTGTTTGTGGTTAAATGTTAAAATATTATAATTATTAAATATTTAATAGAATTAAAATTGACTTTTTTTTTGGTTTAAAATAAACCATAGAAAATAATTTTTAACATTCCCATTGTGCTTAAGTATAAACCATGCCAAATAAATAAGTAATTAACTTGTTACTTTAACAATAAAATAAATATTGTAAAACTGTTATAAATACAAATAGAAAAAAATTAACAATTCTCGGAAAACTAGCAAAAACAAGCAGTTTATTGTTTATGGCCCTAAGACAAGCAATAGTGGCCTTAATCTAACGATAACTTATATTTTTATAATAAACATATTTAAAAGCTAACGAAAGAATCTAAAACTTTTTATATCCCCCCTATCCCCTTGTCCCCCAACTTAAGAACAACTACCATATTTAAAGTGAAAATTTGAAAGTCACTTAACCCCAATTTGGTTAAATGCAATGAGCCAGACAGACAGACAGACAGACAGAAAGATAGACAAACACAAACAGCAACTAATAATAATGATTGCCATAATATAATGAAATAAACACAAAAAAACAAGACTTTGGTTAAAATCTTAAACAGCCCTAACTTTCCTTTGGCTAATTTTTTGTTATTTCAACAAATGTTTTTGAAATCTTCTATCAGTCTGTATGTGTTTAAAACATTAAATTTAACTATTTCTTCTTATTGTAGCAAATAGAACGAATGTTGAGGCAAAATCACAAAAAAACAAATTCACATCACCATCATCATCATTGGTTTGACTAGAGTTAACAGTAGTATAGTGGCAAAGACAGCAATTTTTATTTGAAAAAAAAAGCTCAACTACACGACAAATCCTTTTTCTTCGCATTTCTAGACACGATTTTAATCGCTATTATGTTGTATGAATTTTTTTTTGTAGTCTGTATATGAGGGGGTATATAAAACATACGCCAACGGTCAAAATAGGTTAATTGTAGAAAAAGAAATATAAAATAAATGAAAACAAAAATCTAATGCTTTTATAGTTTGAAAAAAAGTACTTGTGAATACTAACTACAGCTGAGCTTAACTAACTACTACAAATTCAAATAACAGCTTGAAATAAAAGCATCTAAAGGTTTTATATTAGACCATACAAATGAACTGGTAAATGAGCTACAAAAACAGGCAAATACTACAATGTTATAGAAAGCAGAAAAAGCTTTCTAAACATGCAAAAAATCTTGTAAAAATCTTTCTATTCTAAAAAAGGTTTTTTTAAATCATGCCCCAGTTTTTTTTTTTTTTTGAAAAATACAATTTTAAGAAAGAAACTTTAAAAAAATAAGAATTAAATTTTTTTGAAAAGCTTTTTTGGATAAAAGCTTTTTTTTAGATAAAAGCTTTTTTGGATAAAAGCTTTTTAAGAAAATATGTTTTTGAAGAAAGCTTTTCTTCTAAAAATACTATAAAAAGCTTTTTTTCTAGAATAAAAGTTTTCTTAAATTTAAAGAAAAAATAAGTTTTTTTAGAAAAGCTTTTTTATCATTTATTTTATATTATTAAAGCTTTTATAGAAAATACATTTTTGAAGAAAGCTCTTTTTTAAAAAAGCTTTTCTAAAAAAGTATTTTTCTTTAAAAAAAATTTAAGAATGAAGCTTTTTACAAAAAAAAAATTAAGATAAAAACTTTTTGGATAAAAGCTTTTTAAGAAAATACGTTTTTGAAGAAAGTTTTTTTTAGAATAAAAGTTTTCTTGAATTTTAAGAAAAAAATAAGAAGTTGGTTTTAGAAAAAACTTTTTTATCATTTATTTTATATTATTAAAGATTTTAGAGAAATAAATTTTTGAAGAAAGTTTTTTTTACAAAAAAGCTTTTCTTCTTATGAAAAAAGCTTTTTTTAATTTTTAAGAATTAAAATTTTTTAGAAAAGCTTTTTTGGATAAAAGCTTCTTAAGAAAATACGTTTTAGAAGAATGCTTTTTGTCCAGAAATACTTTTTTTAAAATAGCTATTTTTTAGAAAAGAAATATTCTTAAAAATTTCACAAAAAAGTCTTTTTTAGAAAAGCTTTTTTATTATTTACTTTATATTATTAAAGATTTTATAGAAAATGAATTTTTGAAGAAAAAAATAAGTTTTTTAGAAAAGCTTTTTTTATTATTTATTTAAGAAAGCTCTTTTTAAAAACGCTTTTCTAAAATCTTTTACAAAAAAGCTTTTCTGAAAAATTTTTTTTCTTAAAAGCGTATTTTATTCAAAATCTCCGTATTCATTATTATTAAAAAAAAGCTTTCTCATGTTTTATTTCCAAAATAGTTCTTTGTCAAAAGCTTATTCTCAAAAATGTTTTTTACTTCTTTTTAAAAAGTTTCTATAAAAGCTTTTGTTTTAAAAAGCCTTTCCGAAAAAATCTTTTTCTAAAAAAGCTTTTTTCTTAAAATACTTTTTTAAAGAAAACTCTTTTCTAAAACTTTTCTTTCGTAAAAGTGTATTTGTTTAAAAAAAGCTTGTTTATAATTTTTCAAAAAATCTTTCTCATGTTATTCCAAAACAGTATTTTTAAGTGTATTTTTTAAAATGTTTGTGTTTATAATTATTAAAAAAAGCTTTCTCTTTCTAAATTAGCTTTTTTACTGAAAAACCTTTTCTGAATTAGTTTTTTACTGATAAAAGTTTTCTTAAATTTTTTACTGAAAAGCTCTTTATAAATTAGCTCTTTTAACTTAAAAGCTTCTTCCAAATAAGATTTTAAACTGAAAAACTTTTTCCAAATTAGCTTTTTACTAAAAAACATTTTCTAAATTAGCTTTTTTAAAAAAAGCTTTTTCTATGATAAAGTATCTTTAAATTAACGTTAAAAGCTTTTTCTAAACTAGTATTCACCAAAAAGCAACAAATCGTAAAATATCTGCTAGTTGAGCTTTCTTAAGAAATAGCATTTCTATAAAAATGTTTTAAAAAAATTACTTTTTTAAGATTTTTTTCTGAAAAGACTTTTTACTGAAATAGTTCTTTCTGAAAAACATTTTCAAAGTTAGCGTTTTTCTAAAAAGCTTTTTCTATAAAACACTTTTTTAAATTTTAATTAAAAAGTTTTTCCTGTAAATTATTGAACTAGGAAATAGATCTAAATACGGTTTCTAAAACAAAGTTTTTCGCAAAAAGCTTTTTCTACATAGCTTTTAAGTACAGTTTAGATTTAATCAGTCCTACTGAAAATTAGCAACGTTAGCGTCTACCCTCACTTTCAGCCTTCTCCCACTGTAGGGTATCATTTACAAAACTTTACTGCAACTATAATACAGCAATAAATGTAGTGAGCATTGCCATATATTTTTGTTATAACAAATTTATCCCACTTTATCCAGCAAACACAAGCAAAACAACAACATCAGCAATAAAACTAAACAAATTTTGTGAAAGTTTTTCTTCGTTTTACAAGCATCCTAAGCAATAATACTAATTTAAAAGAAAATAATAATAGACACAAAAAAAACACTAAAGAAAAATTTAAATGTTTAAATAAAATGCATTAAAAATAAAATAACTACTCTTCTCTAATTTTAGATTGTACAAGTGACAGCTGTAGATTTGGATACTGGCAACAATGCTCGCATCACTTATCGTATTATCAACAACAACAACAACAGCAACGGCAACCAGCAGGGAAATCAAACCCTCATAACCAGCAACAACAATAAAAATACAAAAAATAATAAAAACTATAGAATCCAAAATACCAACACCTCCTCATCATCATCATCATCGGGAGAAATTTCCCAAATATTTGGCATATATCCCAATAGTGGTTGGATTTATTTACGTTCGCCTTTAGATCGTGAAACACGTGATCGTTATGATTTAACTGTGGTGGCCAGTGATAATGGCAGTCCTCCAGCCCAAACCAGCACACGTGTTAAGGTACGCGTTTTGGATGCCAACGATAATGATCCACGTTTCTTACGTTCCTCCTATGAGTTTTCCATCGAAGAGAATATGAGTCGTGGTTCATTGGTTGGCGTTATTGGTGCTACTGATTTGGATTTGGATGAAAATGCGGCCATCAGATATAGTTTATTGCCGGCAAATAGTTCGTTTCAAGTTAATCCACTTACGGGTAAGTTGGCAAACAAATACATTCATTGCTTTGCTTTACTTAAGCTTTTCGTTTGGCCAATAACAATGTCAGACCACTTGGCCACAAATATTATAAAGACAACATCATTGAACAGCAAAAAAAAAAATCCAAAAAATAATAGTACAATGCGAAATAGTTAAGTAGGTTAATTTCAAATGAATGCTTAAAAGTATCAAAAAAATGAGAAAGAAAATACATTTGTTGATAAATGAATTTGTTCGGCTATACGGCGGCTAATTTTATTTAAAGTTCAACGAGAACAATTGTGTATAAAAACTAAAAATAAATAAATTATTTATTATAATAAAACCTGTTCACAGGAGAATTATTAAAAAAGTCTATCTATAGTTATAAAATAATTTTTAGCCAACATTTTTTTGAAAGTTTTGTTTCTCAAATAATATAAATTTTATTAGACATCTTGTAAACTAATTAGCTTTTCCGATAGCCAATAAAATATACATTATTAAGTTGTAAAAATTTAAAAGCAGTACAAATTATTTTTTATTACTTTTCTTGTTAATTTTCAAGTTTAAAAAATAAAATATTTATTTGAGTAGATAAAAATAAAATCCAACAGAATACTTTCGCATTGTAAAAGCAAAAAACTTTAATTAACTCTTAGACTTAGTAGAACCGAAACAAAATTAAACTAGAACTGAACTATTACAGAACTGAAACTAGAACTAAAGTAGAACTGAACTAGAACTACTACAGAACTGACACAGAACTGAACTAGAACTAAAGTAGAACTACAACTGAACAAGAACTAGAGCTAGAACTGAACTAAAACTGAACTAGAACAGTACAAAAACTGAACTAGAACTGAACTGGAACTCGAACTGAACTAGAACTGAACTAGAACTGAACTAGAACTGAACTAGAACTGAACTAGAACTGAACTAGAACTGAACTAGAACTGAACTAGAACTGAACTAGAACTGAACTAGAACTGAACTAGAACTGAACTAGAACTAAACTAGAACTGAACTAGAACTGAACTAGAACTGAACTAGAACTGAATTAGAACTAGAACTGAACTAGAATTGAACTGAACTAGAACTGAACTAGAACTGAACTAAAACTGAACTAGAACTGAACTAGAACTCAACTATATCTGACCTGGAACTAACTTATAATTCAACTAAATATGAGCTATAAGTGAACTGGAACTAAACTATAAACTTGAGTATTTTTCTCGGTATAGTTCCCTTGTTTATGGAATATTTACATATACATACATACATTACGTTTCTGAGTGTAAATTGTGTACAAAAAAAAAAAAAAACAGTCCACATACATTTAAAAGTCAAAGATCACGAATTTTTTTCTCGACTTTGTTTGCTCTTTCTCCTGTACAACTGCAGTCTACAGCAACCTTTCAAGTCTTAACACTTACGGTTACTTAAAATGTTGCAATTTTGTTGTTGTTGCATTTAAGCTTATACAAAAAAAGGTAGAATATAAACAACGAACTAAGTAGAAGTTTTAAGCGTAAAAGACTTGAGCATAGAATTCTTAGAATTTGAATATTGTGTGAAATAACAACTGCATCTAAAAAATATATAAAAAAAGCAACAAACACAAGACATTGGCATGACTTCCTAAAAAAGACAGTATTCCATAAGGAAAAAACAACAAGAAACTACTTCTATGTACAACAACTAACTACTGACAAGATTGCTAGTTTAAACAAATGTACATAAATATTCTCATACATATTTATATGTAAATAGATACCTAGGCTAACGTACATACATACATAGATAGATATGTATGTTTATATAGTATAGCCATCATATATACAAATTTCGTAAAGACCTGACTATATGGAAAATGGAAATATGCACTCAGGCGTGGGCTATCAGTTTTTTGGTTGGCTTTTTCTGTTTAGATGCCATACTTTCCCCTTAAGCCAACCAAAAAAAAACAACAACTGCATATATGAAATCTTCAAGAGCTTTTTCAAAGTAACAAACAAATCTCAAAAAGGGATACTTTATTCGTACAACAAAAGGGTCATACATCTATCTAGCTGTTACAGCAAAGGCACTTAGATTTACTTAAATAAGGTAGAAAAAAGAAAGAAATGAAAAGAAAAATGACTTACCCGAAATACTAAACTTGAGCTGGTAAACGTTGGTCGATTGTCATTCAAATTTAACACCTCAACACGCAGCAAACGTATTGATTGTTTTGGTGGATTGCCACCGTCTGTTGCTGCCACAGCCAAACGATATATGCTGCGTTCCTCATGATCCAGCACGACTAACGTACGTATGACACCCGTGTTGGCGTCTATGCTAAACAGACCAAAGCCATCCGAATCACGACCTTTTAATATCGAATAAGTGATCGATGCATTTTGTCCATTATCACGATCGACAGCACGTATGCGCACAACTTCAGTGCCTGGTGGCTGTTCCTCTCGTACGCTGACCACATCCTCTTGCGGATCAACAATCTTCGGTTGATTGTCATTGACATCGGTAACATGGACTTTGACAGCGACGCGTGAACTACGATACGGTGTACCTTGATCGCGAGCCTCTGCTACTAAATCATAAACAGAACGCTGTTCACGATCCAAAGGTTCGCGTGTTGTGATTTCACCTGAAATGAAAATGAAGAATAGAGGGAGTTAGCAAATGTTTGATTGTGTGAATGTGGGGGTTGGATGTTGAGCAAAATTAAAACAAAGTTTTCTGTTGTTCATGTGTGAAATGATTTGTTTCGTAATTAGAATGGGATTTGGTTTACAATTTCTGTTGATAATTGAATTTTTTCAATCAGAACACTTTTGTTTGAAAGTAAATAATTAACTGTATTGTATTTTGCTTCACATATTTTACCAGTTAAAATGTAGAATTTCTAGTTCAGTTCTAGGTAAGTTCTAGTTTAGTTCTAGTTCAGTTCTAGTTGAGCTCTAGTTCTAGTTGAGTTCTAGTTCAGTTGTAGTTCAGTTCTAGTTCAGTTCTAGTTCAGTTCTAGTTCAGTTCTAGTTCAGTTCTAGTTCAGTTCTAGTTCAGTTCTAGTTCAGTTCTAGTTCAGTTCTAGTTCAGTTCTAGTTCAGTTCTAGTTCAGTTCTAGTTCAGTTCTAGTTCAGTTCTAGTTCAGTTCTAGTTCAGTTCTAGTTCAGTTCTAGTTCAGTTCTAGTTCTAGTTGAGTTCTAGTTGAGTTCTAGTTGAGTTCTAGTTCAGTTCTAGTTCAGTTCTAGTTCAGTTGTAGTTCAGTTGTAGTTCAGTTCTAGTTCAGTTCTAGTTCAGTTCTAGTTAAGTTCTAGTTCAGTTTTAATAAATTTCTACTTCGTTTTAACACAAAATTACATCATTAATGAGAACGATTTTCTCTTACTAATAATGAATTCCTTCACTTCTAGCTTTCATAAAACTTGAATGCTCTACATTTCTTTTGATATTTTTTTTCATTTGATCCCATTTATCCGTTTAGAAAATCTTGACTTTATTATGGAAAAAGAAAAATAGATTTTAATCATTTTAAATCAATCTTCCCATTTTCTTTTTTGTGGTACATAGTTTTAAATCGATGTGATTAACATAAATTGTGTATATTTATTTAAATAAATAGCTTTGTGCAACATATTATGCCGGTTAAATGTAACAAGTAACTTTAAACATGTATGCAAAAATGAAAGTTAAGCAATTGATTTTAAATATTTTTTAGAACATTTTAAATGTTGCATGTATGAATGTATGAATGCGAATGTGTGTTTCTGTTGCATAGCAATCTAGTTTTGTACAAAAATTATCAATTCCATGGAGTTTTACAGTGGCCCCTAAATGTCAATCGTATGAGACATACAATTGACGGATGAGCTGACAGCGCTAAAACTGTTGCTGTTGTTGTTATTGTTGTTGCAGCAGTTTGACTATAAAAGCTACAGCTTGTGTGTTGCACAATGATTATGCTTACAACTTTTCCATACATTTGTATGCAACAAGTAGAAGAAGCCTTTAGCTTAGAAATATTTATAAAAATTTCAAAAATGAATAATACATATACAACTTTAACTGGTAGAGTACGAGTACAAATCCTTAGTTAGAAAGAAATGTGCAAAAAGCTTCTGTTTAAATAAATCTTTTTATAATAGATGGTATCGATTTTTATGATCATCATCATCTTCTAGTTGTTTTATTTGGTTTCTTTTTGTTTTGTTTTTTTTTTTTTTGTTTAATGAACAACAGGTTCTTTTTCTGTTTTTTCATATTTGTGTGTTACATTCGAATGGAAAAAATAATATATACACACACTTGTTTTTAACATTGGTTTTCCTAAAAGGCTTAAAGGAAAATTGTACGTTTATTGAGACAGAATTTTGAATGACTTCAAAGTTCCCAATTATTTTCGTTTCTAGTTAAGTTCAACTTTAGTTCTAGTGCAGTTCTAGTTTAGTTCTAGTTCAGTTCTTCTTCAGTTCTAGTTCAGTTCTAGTTCAGTTCTGGTTCAGTTCTAGTTCAGTTCTAGTTCAGTTCTAGTTCAGTTCTGGTTCAGTTCTAGTTCAGTTCTAGTTCAGTTCTAGTTCAGTTCTAGTTCAGTTCTAGTTCAGTTCTAGTTCAGTTCTAGTTCAGTTCTAGTTCAGTTCTAGTTCAGTTCTAGTTCAGTTCTAGTTCAGTTCTAGTTCAGTTCTAGTTCAGTTCTAGTTCAGTTCTAGTTCAGTTCTAGTTCAGTTCTAGTTCAGTCTAAGTTCCATTCTAGTTCAATATACGGTCATTTCTAGTTCAGATCTAATTCAGCTCAGGGTCAGTTCTAGTGCAGCTCTAATTCCGCAATTAACTCATACCTTCTAATCTCTGCTCGTTTTTCTATTCATACATTGTTAGTCATTTGAAAAGTAGAACACTTCTACATTTTCTACTCTCTACACACTTGTACTATATCCATCCAAAATGATTGACCTATGTGGTGGTTATGTAGAGCCATTTCCACCCCTCTTAACGAAACCTGGGACTTGTTTTCATCTGTGCAAACATACAAAATATTTTTAGTAAAATGAGAGTGAGTGCCATTAGATCTAGGAATATTTTCTATAACTTTAGTTTTTTTTGGTTCGTTCATTTGTGTCCAAAAGGAGATTGATTTTTGTTCCAACAACAAGTGTATGTGTGTTATAGTATTTTTTTACCACAGTATATTTGTGTCTACGGTTTGACTTTACTTCCATAGATTGTGGTTAAGTGAGTTGTTAAAAATGTCAATGATTTTGTGGGTTTGATGTAACGTATGGTTAGACTAAAGTGACATTAATTTATGTTAAAAGGAAATTCTTTAGTTTTTATTGCACAAAAAATCGTATTTGAACATGTGCTTGTGTTTTTTTTTCTACCATGAATGTACATGAACAAAAAATGGTTATTTCTCATCGATAATACGTAATGATGATGAATGTTTGAGAGTGTGTTTTTAACACAAACAATTTTGAAATTACAAGATGAATATTTGATGAATATTTGAAAATAAAAAAGCTTTTAATTATGATTGAGAATGAAAAATATTTGTTGACACCTGTTAATTGAGATTTGTAAATATGAAAAATATAGGGGGAGGTATGTTTATTAAAGGATTCTTATGATCCTGTAAAGATAACGGAAATGTCTATTATAAAACGGGCCTAATCAGTTTCAGATTAGTTTTCAGATTGTTATTTTCTTAATATTTTTAGTTTAATACAAATTTAAGTCATTCCTTTATTATTTAAGTTAATTTAACTTACAAATTCATGATTCTTTTGTAACAGAAACATTTTCAATTCTAAGAATCTTTTTTATTATTATTATTATCAATGTTCATTTGTTTTTTTTTTTGTTTGGCATGCACGATTGACCATCGTGTAAAATTTTGTATTTCTTTTACATTTAGTATTTTATTTTTACAACAATTACTGTTACATTCCCACACTCGTATAAATTTTCCTCCATATTTTGTTAGAAAAAACGTTATACGTTTGTAACTTGTCGTTTATAACGATTTATGTTAATTTTTTATTTTTATACGATTTACAATGGAACCAACTAAAAAACTAAAACTTTAACTATACCCGGTAGTTTTAGAGGAGTAACAACTATTCAGATGATATTGGTGGACATTCCATTATCTCATTCAATGTAGAGGCAAACGTTTTTCTTGAGAATGTATTATCAACTAATACAGATAATTGGTATAAAACAGCTCTTTAGTTTACAAAATGTTTATGAAAAAGATTTTCCGGAACAGTTCGTACCGAACTGCAGGGTAATAGTGGTAGAAATGTACATGAACATTTATTTCCCTCACTGTATTTAGTGAAGACATTAATCATTCATTTAGGAGTGGTGTTTTAGTTGAGTCGTTTTTTTTTTAAATAAAAAAAATATTAAAAAACTCTTAAAATTCTTTATATTTATTTGTATTTATTGTAATAAAATGAAGCTACAATCAAATAAATTAAAAATTGTTATTTTAAGCTTGATTTCCGTTCATTTACAAGATCTGTTCATACACAAACAAAGTTTGTGTGGCATGAAAAAATTAATTAAGTTTTTAACTCAATTTGTTTAAACGTTTTAGCTTAAAGTAATATCTGTTTAACTGATTGTTTTGGTATTATAGTGAAAAAGTTTATTTTAGTTACAATACAATGTTGCAAGTATAGTAAACAAGTTTTAAAGGTGTAAAGTTGTTTAAAGATTGTGTAATTGATAATAAAAGGGCTAAATATTTTATATTTAGCTAACAAATTGTAAGTATAGAAATAAAATGTTACAAGTCAATAATAAAATACTTTACTTTAAGTATTACGTGCTCGTTTTCTAGAGCTAAAATAGCGGAAAATTTCTGACCGCTGTCTGGTGTTGGAAGGACATACATATCACTTTCAAATGTGTCCAAAATGATGACAATATCTTTTCTTAACTCATGATAAGCTGAAAAGAAGTAGAACTAAGTATAACCTGTTCATGCAGAAAATATAACCAGTTCTAGTTCAGTTCTAGTTTAGTTCTAGTTCAGTTCTAGTTCAGTTCTAGTTCAGTTCTAGTTCAGTTCTAGTTCAGTTCTACTTCAGTTCTACTTCAGTTCTAGTTCAGTTCTAGTTCAGTTCTAG
>NC_060950.1:9989730-10020622 GCF_022045245.1 Lucilia cuprina
ACTATAGACTAGACTATAGACTAGACTATAGACTAGACTATAGACTAGACTATAGACTAGACTATAGACTAGACTATAGACTAGACTATAGACTAGTCTGTAGACTATGCTATAGACTAGACTATAGACTAGACTATAGACTATACTATAGACTAGACTATAGACTAGACTATAGACTAGTATGTAGTTTAGACTAGATTAAAGACTAGTATATAGTTTAGACTATAGTCCATGCCGTAGAATAAAAAACGGACTATTGATCAGACTAGTGATCAGAAAAAGTTGCAACCTTAATCTGTTTTATACATCGGACTATAGTTTGGGACATGTACCAGATATAATTTTAGTAAAATTTCAGACTTGTATTTTAGCATTACCTGTGTATATCCCTGTATACTATTTAGACCCATAGATGCCTTGATATTTAGAAAAACTTGTGCCTTCATCTCATGATCCAGGCTATTGGCAACTCGTATATTGCCCGAATTTTCATCAATGGAAAAGTAACCTTCAGGATCTCCGGAATAAATTGTATAGTGAATAGCATTACGATTGGCTGAAATGAGAAAAGGGTAAATTTATTAAAATATTTAAAATAAAAAGAATTAAATGAAAAGTCTTGAGTCATTTGTTGAGGAACAGGTGTCTGTATTATGTGATTTGCTGTGCTATTCTATAAAGACTTTTAATTGCTGTCTAAAACTATATTATTGAGTTTTTAGCTTAATGAAAAATTGTGTGAAAAGGACTTGAAATTGTATATAAGGATTTTGTTTAATAAAAAACGAATATCCTTGAATTTATAAATATTATTTTTTCCTATACTCATTCAAGCAAACGAGCATTCATTAATTCAATGATTTGGAAACAAATATCTGAACATTTGATTGACAGCACAGACAATTTCTTTTTGCTGTACAAGCTTCTTCAAATAAAAATCTTTTTTTTTTTGGAATATATATTTTTTTTATTTTATTTCAAAATTAAAACCGTTTTTTGTGTTGGTATGTGTGTGTGTGTTTATAACTGGATGGATGTTTTATTTTCTTTAGAATACACGATTGTTTAAGATCTTAACGATTTATATATTGGGTTTTTGTTTCATTTAGCTTGTTATATATTTTAAAAGTTGTTAGTAAAGATTTTGAAGTTTTTTTTGTTAAATATTAAATTTGGCAGTCGTCTTGTTGGTTGCAGCATACCCTCTGCCATCCTGTTTATTTTTTTTTTGGTTTGCGGTAAAACCATTTGAAAGCTAAATTTCAACAGAAATTTTATATTATACTTCAAGGCATCAAAAATAAAATACTTAAATGAAAGCATAATATAAGAAAAAATCCCCACTAAGCAAAAGAGTTTGTGCTGCTTTTTAGCTTTAAACAAACCATTTTGTTGCATTGTTCCAAAAACGTTTTCATGATAGTCATCATGATTTTGTATATTTAAAAAGATGTTCTCTTGCTTTCGTATGCAAAACATAATGTTCTTATTTGATTTTTTTTCCTTAAAATTGATTTTATATATTTTTTTCTTTCTAAAGAATTTTTTAGAGTTTTAAAAGTGCTTTTTGTTTGTCTGTCTGTCTGTTTTTTGTTGGTGTTGAAATGCAATTTACTTCCTTACTTAAATTCAAGTGATTTTTGTTTGATTTTTTTTTCGATTTTTTTTTAGGGTTTAACAAAATATTCTTTCTATTGTTATAATGAGATTTTTATAATGCCATTTGATTCGTTGGTTAAATCAAATTTAATGATCCATTTATTCTGCCTTTGAATTGCTTTCAAATTATCAAGTGTTTTGCCAAAATGACAGTTAGTTTTTTGTTAAACCTAAATAGGAATCTTCAAGTCAAATCAGAAGTTTATTTTATAAAGAATTTTGTATTTTCTTTAAACTTTAAAAAATGAGCTTTATTAGAAACTTTTAACACAATTGTAACAAAATTAATGAAAACTTTTATTAAGTACTTCTAAAGGATTGTTGTTTTTTAACAATCAGATGCTATTGTATACCCACTACATTACTTGGTTAAAGTAAGGTAATGAGAGTTTAGTAAAGTCTTTACTAGAATCCTTCAAGTCAGTTTTGCCTGATTGAAAAACAATTTTAAATGGTTACGAAAGATAAATGGACTGATTTGATGTTTTTACTGTGATATATAGAATCTGCTATCTACCTGCTGCATTACTGGGGGATGGTAATGTTATTTTTGGAAGGAAATAAGCAATAGTTTGTAGTCATTTTATTAGTATACTTTTATTTTCAAATTGATTTCTGTTCTCTGCTGCTTAACCAATACAAATAAAACTAATTTAGTCTATGATAGTATGTGTTTGAGCACCACTGGTTTATGGAATTGTCCTTGTTAATAATTTATAATGTCGACATTTGATTGGTATACCCTTTAGACTGTAGTCTCCACAATAAAATGATCTATTGTCTCCTATATAGAATCATCTTAAATCGAAACTATAGATCATTTTATAGCTTTGATTATTGCCCACAAATGGATCTATAGTCTTAATTATAGAATGACCTAAATCCTCCAAAATATAATAGTCTTCAATGTCTTCATTATTAAATTATCCATTATCGAGATTGTACATCATATGGATCAAATCGAAATATAGTCTTAATTATGGAACGATCTATAGCCTCCAAAATATAATTGATTAAAGTCTTCACTATTAAATGATTCATTATCGAGACTGTAGATCATTATATAGTCTTCAGAATAGAATGGTCCCTAGTATCGTTTACATTTAATTGGATTTAAGTCTTTACTATAGAATGATCTATAGTTTTCACAATAAAACAGTCTATAGTTGCCACTATAATGTAGACTTTATTTGGTAGCTATGATTATATACTGATCTATAATCTTAATTTAGAATGATTTAAAGTCTAGGCAATGTTATGATCTATGGCTACAGAATAGAATGTCTCCTTTATAGAATGATCTACAATTTATATATCATTATTTAGGATCTATAATATAATAATCTATAGTATTGATTATAGATGAATATATAGTTTCTACTACAGAAAGATGTTTTACATTGTTTCGACAATAGAATGGTCCAAAGTATTAGTTACATATGAATTTAAAGTCTAAATTGTATAATTATCTCCACTATAGAATGATCAGTAGTGTCGTCTCTAGAATGATCTATAGCCTTTATAATATATTGGTCTATTGTCTCAACTATATATTGGTCTATTGTCTCAACTATAGAATGATCTATAGCTTTCCCAATATAATAGTCTATAGTCTCAACTATAAAATGATCTTTAACCGAGACTATAGATCATTCTATTACTACAGATCAATTTATACCCTCGACTAACCATAATCTCGACTATTGAATGATATATGTATAGTAAAATGATATATCCTCCACAATAGTATGATCTCTAGTCTTTACTATAGAATGTTCTGTAATCGATATACACATTATTCTATATTATCGGGTACAGATTGATCTATAGTTTCGGCTTTATAATGATTTACAATTATAATAATACCTAGCCTATTGTGTAGATCTAAGACTACTCATCAGAATGGTTAATAGTCTCCACTATACAATGATCTACAATCATGCTTTAGTCTCTATAATAAAATGATCTATAGTATTTTAAGGATCTATAGTCTCAACTACAGAATGTTCTTTAGTCCTGACTAAAGATATTAAAGAATTAAGGAAACTTCAAGCTAATTTTCTTTGAAAAACTGATAATTTAAATCATTTTATTATTTCATTTATTATGATCTTCGAACTTTATTCTTCATGCATTACATGGGTATAGTTATGAATTTAGTGCCTTATAAGGAACTTTTAATTATGATCTTATCTCTCCATTACTTCTTTATAGTTTAGTTTATTAACTCAAGCTTAATAATCTATAGTATTCCGCTTTTCCCTCTTCACTTACCTGCATCCGAACTTGTGGCCTGTATCGTACCCACCACACTGCCACGCACTACATCCTCTTTTACGTAAAAATTATAACGTAATTTCTCAAATATTGGTGGTCGTTGTGTAGCATCAATTATATTGGCAAAAACTAAAGCATCCTCTTGTGTTCTCAAACCGCCACCATCACTTGCCGATACATTAAGTATATGCAAAGATTGCGTGCGTGCCGATAGCATATTGGGACGATTAAGAAATATTTCACCAGTTGAACGTTCAATACGAAATAAACTAGCATCATTACCACTAACAATACGATAGGTAATAATACCAAAACGTCCCGAATCGGGATCGGTGGCAGCTACTGTAACAATTGGACTATTCGAAACGGTTGTAGAGGCTGTTTCACGTAGAGAAATGTTATAGTGTTGTGGAAAGAATATGGGACGATTGTCATTGATATCGGTTAGTTGTATTTTTATCATTGAAGTTGTACTAAGGCCACCTGCAAAAAGAAAAAAGAGAGAGAGACATTGAAAGAAGGCATGTTACAATGATGACCAAATAAAATTTTCCTAAAATTTCTCTACTTACCTCTATCTGTTGCTATAATGGGAAATTCATAAAATTGTTTCTTTTCAAAATCCAACTCGCCGGCAATGCAAATTTCTCCAGTAGCAGAACGTACATTAAATTCACTCAAATACTTTGAACCCACTGATCCCATAGTGTAATTAACCATGGCATTAACACCACAATCTGGGTCATTGGCTGACACCTGAAAATAGAAAACAAAGAAATTTTATAAAATAACTTTAATTAACTTTATGACTTGCTTTTTTTTCCAACAAAAAAAAAAAATTCTTAAAAAATTAAATATTTGCTTAAATTTTTTTAGTTTAACTATAAAATTAAATTTGGTTAAATGTCAAAAGTTTGCAAAAGCAAACAAATTCTATGATCTTTAGATTAAACTTAGTTTGTGTTGTAATGTTTTTATTTATTTTGTTGTTGTTGTTGTAGCTGACCACACGTATTAGCAATTTTTAGTTTATTATTATATATATTTTTTCAATTAAAATTCTTTATTGTAAAAAAAAATTGTGGTAATACATGTTGGCCTACAAAATTTTAATGGCCAAAATAGCATATGTTGTTGTAAAGATCTTTTTTTTTGGCCTATGATTACAATCTTTTAAAATGTTTATATATTTTAGTTAATAGGGGGGTTTTAATAAAGTTATTTAAAAATTATTATTAATAAATATGATTTTGTTAACATGATTAAACATATTTTTTAAACAGAGTAAAGTTTTGAAAATGTTTGTAATTTAAATTGATTTTCTTTGTTAAATTTATGTTTATACCCTACACTTCTATAGTGGTTTGTGTTGACGTTTGTAACACTCAGAGATATTAGTGTTTATGTTTACACCCTACACCACTACAGTGTTTTGTGCTGATGTTTGTAACACCCAGAAATATTGGTGTTAGAGCCAGCTCAGAATCACTTCTTGAGTCGTTTGAACTATGTACGTCCGTCTGTCTGTCTGTCTGTCTGTCTGTCTGTTCATGTAAACCTTGTGTGCTAGCTACAGATCGTAATTTTCAAAATCTATAGTCTTAATTATAGAATGATCTATATCCTCCAAAATATAATAGTCTCCAATGCCTTTACTATCGAGACTGTACATCATTATGGATCAAATGGATCTATAGTCTCAATTATTGAATAATCTATAGCCTCCAAAATATAATGGCCTAAAGTCTTCACAAGTAAATGATTCATTATCGAGACTGTAGATCATTATCTTTACAATAAAATAGTCCATAGTATCAGTTACATATGGATTTAAGTCTCCACTATAGAGTGATCTATAGTTTTTACAATAGAACAGTCTCCATTGTAGTGGCAACTATAGACTGTCTGTCTGTTTGTCTATCAATGTAAACCTTGTGCGCACGCTACAGGTTGCAATTTGCTAAAATTTGGCACATACACTTCTTTTGGTCGAAAGCTATTGATAATGTTTGAAATCCGTTCATTATTTCGCCTAGCCCCCATACAACCGTACCCTCCAAATAAGAATTTTGGTATCATAAGTATTTACCTTAAACCTCTGGGACTGACGTGATAGTCTGACAGACACAAAAATCGGCAAAAGTGAATTCTGTATAACTCTAAACAACACTACCGACTTTTGCAATAATCGGGCCTTATTTGATCCCCATACAAACTCCCCTTCAAAAAATGACTTGAAGGTCTCAATTCACGTCGGCCATGTCCGACAATACATTCATACATGTTTTTTTTAGTGAAATTATGCATTACACGGGTATAGTTCAGTAATGAGTGTTTTATAAAAAACTTTTAATAATGAACCAAATGATTCTATAGTATCGATTACACAATAATCTATAGTTTCGACTATACAATGATTTACTTTTAGAATGATCTATAACATATTGTTTATAACTTAGACTACATAGCAAATCTTGGTTCGATAATCTATAGAATCGATTTCATATGGATCTAAAGTCTCGACTATAGACGGTCATGTCCCACTAATCGATAGAAATTATTCTATAGTATCGATTACAGAGTGATCTATAGTTTTGACTATATAATGATTTACATTTAAAATGATCTATAGCTTATTGTTTATATCTAAGACTATACAGAAAATCTTTAATATATCTATTATTCTTTAGCCTCGATAATCTATAGTATTGTTTACATATGGATCTATAGACTCTTGACTACAGAATGATCTTTCTGATAAGCTGATTTCCTTTCATGCATTCAGTAATGAGAGTCTAATTTTGATCTTCTCTCTGCATTGCTTCCCACCAAAAATAAAACGAAGTACTTCCAAAAGAATAACATTTTGCACCATTTTAAATGTAGCACTAAGTGAATTTCTTTACCTTCTGTGGAAGTGATGTTTATTGACTTAAATCAAGTGAAAAGAATCCAATTTTTTTCTTTAATCGAAATTATATTTTATTTGCAAAAATAAAACGATGTACTTCCAAAAGAATACCATATATCATCACTCGAAAAGTGAATTGACCTTCTGTGGAAGTGATGTTTATTGACTTAAAAAGAAGCGAAAAGAATCTAAATTTTTTTTTAATTCAATGTATCTTTTTTGTACTAAAAATTTTGAATAAAACCAATATTTTGAAGTTATTAACCCTTTGCAGCATCCTTAGGTAAGGTAAGGTTCATGGAAGACCACTATCGGTCACGTTGTAGGCTTCTTTTCATTGAAGAAAAATGTTTGATGGAAAAAAATTGTTCATTGAATGTATTATCTTTCAATGTTAAGAAACTCAGTTTCCAAGACGTAATTCCTAAAAATTTTCTAATCAGTTTTCGTGAGGAATATTATTTTCGGAATAATACTGTTCCCAATATACTTGGATCTAACTTTGACAAATGCCTGACATTGGCAAAGAAAATACTACAGAGTTTAACTGTTCTCTCCACTTGCTCTATATTCATCTTAATCCACACGTATAGCTGTACCCATAATCCTTTGTGTTTTCTCAGAATACGTACCCATCGTATTAACCTCAGACTGGCTTATATTGAGAAGATTTCTCGCCTTGCTCTCATTAGGAACATTCCATAGAGTCTTTGTAGTTCTTTGTTCTTTGTAACACCGTTTCTTTAATAGAAAAGTCCTTATAGGATTCTCTCATTCATATTTTTAATTCAACTTTCGTTGCGTTCTTAACTTAAGTCGATATTATAATCTGTAGCAAAGATATTAAAATGTAGATCGTTCCGATATCTTTTCTCTCTCTATTGCAGAATGTTGCTTTTTCTGCTATACTTGTTATGTATTTGACTTTACGATCATATGGAAATCATTAAAAAAGTGTTTTCAAAGGATATCGCAGGATATTATCTTTTCTTTGGAAATAACAAATTTACTGTAGCTGTGAACCCAACACAACACTCTAAATAGAGAAAAATATAAAAATAAGCTTGGGACACCGGTGTCCCGCATATGTGAGTGAGTTAATAGGGACTTCTTTTCGAAACCTTATACTCGATCTTGATATAGCAGATTATTTTCAATTGACTTTAAAGAATTGTGTAATTAACCCTTCGGAGTATCCTTAACTCAATATGATCGTTTAAATCGTCTTCTTCATCTTTCTCCTCGCTGAGCGATAGCTAATCATATGTGATCGGCTATAAGTTACACCAATATCTCTCTTTCTGTTGTTTGTTATCCTTTAAAAATACGATGTCGGAGTAGTCATCTGATGTTACTTAGAGCCCTATGCTAGTATGATCTTCAACTTAAGCTTGTATTGTTTTATAAAAACTAGGGCAAGCTATAAGCAGAGAAGTTGATAGGCCCTCCCCCCTTTAAGCTTATAATTGCAACTCTCAGTAACCTCGATATAAATCGACTGTTTTAGGTTATAACTAACCTAGAATGTTTCTCATTGAAAGAAGGCCTCAGATGCGAGTTAGTCAGGGTCTTAGTAAAGCAATTGTGGATATGATTTTAGAATAATATAGGTCTTGCATGTACGTAAAACTGAGTATAAATTTGTTTTATAAATTATGTAAAAATTCTTTAAATTCTCTATTTATTACTAACCCTACCAACCCTCCCCTTAGTGCTGCTGTTGCTGCTGCTTTAAATGCAGCTGCTGTCATTGTCAACATTTAAAACTTTATAGTTAATGCAACAACTGAGTGTATGATTGCTAGTTTTCAAATCTTGTATGTTTAAAATTGTAATTATTTTGTTATAAAGTTTGATTTTTTTAATTTTACCTCAAGTTTACTTGTTATAAATTGCCTGCTTAATTTTTTTCGATTTTTGCATTTTGTTTTTTTTTGTAACTCATGCTTTAAGTTATTGTTATTTGCAAAAACTTACATTTTCATTTAAAATTCCAAACACACATAAAGCAGGGGTTGAGATAAAAATGAAACGAATGGCAGCTTAATTTTTTTTAAATGTTTTATTTCTGATTACAAATGAAGTTGTCAAAATATTTAACAGGCTAAATAATTATGCACACACCACAGCAATGGTAAACTTATGGACGGACAGACAGACGGACAGACAGATAGTTGGATTGTAATTTGAATGTTTTAACAAATGTTTATAGTATGATGTGTTCTGTTCTGTTTTGTATTATGTTTTAATTTGCCAGAAAAAAATAAATAATAAATTTATATAATTTATTTTCATTACAAATGTTTCAAGTATGAAAACTGTTCTTAATATAGAATTTTACCATAAATAAAATGTTAAAGTTCTTGTTTGTAAAAAAGTTGAAGTGGATTAGTTTTTTGTAAAATACTGAAAAACAATGAATTCTCTTTGTTTTGTAAAATTGCTTGCCATACAATTGTTTGTTTGAGAAAAAAAGAGAAGTGAAACAAAGTATTCTCTCTATTTCTCACTACGGCTGTTTACATTTGCCTATTAAAAGCCTTAAAAGTAGATTGATGGGTAAATAGTATGTATATTTTTCCCTTTTAAATCTAATAATACTAATTGCTTTTACAATCCCCATGTAAAAATCATTGATTAATCCTCTTTATTGTTTTATTTTTCTTACAGGTAAATGAACTTTTTCTAACCCCCCCTCGATTTCTCTATACTCATGTCTTTGATGATATTCATACATCAATCAAAATACTACTCAGAAAATCCAACAACATATTGATCATATTCATAAATGATTGACATGTAAGGTATTACACATAAACATGCTCGACAACAATATATTTTTTGTTTACAAAACGAAAAATCTTGTGTCAAAAGATGTATCATAATGTTGCCACAATATACTCCGTCATCGATATGTTTGGTTGGTGGTGGTATTAAAAATCATCAATTGAAAACTAAATTTGATGTCGAGAAAAGAATACAAATATCTATTCAACTAAAGATAATGCTGTTGTAATGTGAGTCATAACCTCATATAAAAGAAGAGATAATATAAAAAAAACATATAATTGCTTATTAAATCTGAATAGGTCTTAATCCAACGAAATTATTAAACTAAAAGCATATATAAATGTACGTAGACAGTTGACCCTCAGTGGCCTAGACCATATAATAGACAATAAACTGGGTTATGGTCTAGATTATAGAATGTACTATGTTCTGAATCATAGACTAGACTGTATTTTAGACTACAGACTGGCTTGTAGACTAGACTATAGATTGAAATGTGTAATAAACTACAGAATGAACTTCTATTGTTTAGAGTCTAAGTTGAACTAGAGTTTATATTATAGCCATATCTATAGACTAAATATAGAATGGACTTTAGTCTGGATTGCAGATCGGAGTAAAACTTAGACAAGATCGTAGTCTAACTTTAGCCTGGACTATAGACTGTATAAACTAGACTATAATCTGCACAGTTTAGACTATGGACTGAACAATAGGTTAGAACATAAAATTGAGTGCAGTTTAAGTAACTAACTGACTAACTAACTAACTAACTAACTAACTAACTCACTCACTCACTAACTAACTAACTGTCTAACTAACTAACTAACTAACTAACTAACTAACTAACTTACTAACTTACTAACTTACTAACTTACTAACTTACTAACTTACTAACTTACTAACTTACTAACTTACTAACTTACTAACTTACTAACTTACTAACTTACTAACTTACTAACTTACTAACTTACTAACTTACTAACTTACTAACTTACTAACTTACTAACTTACTAACTTACTAACTTACTAACTTACTAACTTACTAACTTACTAACTTACTTAATTACTAAATTACTAACTTACTAAATTACTTAGTAAATAACTTACTAAATTACTTACTAAGTTACTAACTATCTTAGTAACATACTAACTTACTAACGTAAATCTAGAATGTACTGCAGTTTAGAAAATAGATTAGACTACAAATCTAGATTTTAGACTGGATTACTGTTTAGTGTCTGGGTTACAATGTAGAATGAACTGAACTGTTTCGAATGCTCTATCTAGAATATGGTCCAAACTTGGCGGGGATCCAGCTCAAGTGCTTGGGGGAAATTTTGCTTTTTGACTTACAGACAATAAACTGGACTTTTGTCAAGGTTCTAGTCCAGAGGTCCTGTTCCTCTAAATGCGAACGAACAAGTATTTTTTAGTTATATATTGAAAACAAAGAAATAAATTTGAAAAATTATTATTGTGTTTAATAAGAAATGAGAAAGAAATGTTCGTTCGCATTTAGTGTTATAGAAGATAATATGGAACGGAATATTATCTAAAGTGGACAATAGCATGGACTACAGTTCTAACTTTTGTCCAAACCATAGTTTACATAACAGTCTGAGGAATAGTTTAGGCAAGGCTCTAATCTAAAGTAATGTCTTGGAAAAATTTTTACACTAGAAAAACCTTTTTTACACAATCAATACATTACAGTGTAAATTGACTCCCACTTAGGTTTTTAGCCTTAGCCTTAAGTTCCTTTTTAAATTGTCATTTTTTTAATGAAAACTAATTAAGGAATTGTAAAAACTAGTTTAATTGGAAAGTAGTTTACTATTACACATGCCAAAAGAAGAGAACAAAAAAAAAAAAAAAAAACGAAACCCTACCTTTTTCAATAACTACCAATTTTGTCGGTCAAAGTCAAATATGTGCATATGTGCTAAGTTTTTTCTTTATAAAATATCATTATGCCAACTAAAAAGGAATAAAACATTTAAAAGCTGTCAAGATATTTCAAATTAAAATATCTGTACAAAAACCTAAATAAAGAAATGAACAAAAAAATCTGTAACAAATGTCCTCCTCACATCTCAAATTTAATTTTAGTTTTTTGGTTGTTTTGAGTTGCTTTTAAACATTTCCCATTTGAACTCATTTGGCCAATTTAAACAACAACATGAATTAAAATTAACAAAAAAATATAAAAAACAAACCTACAACAACTAATAGTGGGCGATCGTTTAAAATTTAAAAAAGCAAATCTTTTTACAAATTTTTTTGTTTTATTTACAAAAAAAAAAAAGATTTAAAATTTTGCACAAACACCAACAATACAAACAACAAAAAAAATTATAAAAAGAAAGACAGCAATTTAAATGTTGTTGACAGATAATGTGGCCAACTGTGAGTGTGTGAAGGTATGTATATACATACATATATGTGTTGTTAGGTATCACGGGTATCTTGGTGGTTGGTGTGGTGCCCTGTTGCTGCTGGCTGGTGACGAAGATAAAATTTTTGCACATTTTCAAATAAACAAAACCATGCAACAACAAACAACAACACCAACAAGCACAGCAACAAATTAAAATTAAAATAAGAAGTTAAAAACAACAGCAGCAAAATTTAACTGAAGACGTAGTAGAAAATACTGAAATAAAACTTTATGTGAGTTAAAGGTTTAAAACGTTTAAGTTTAATGAAAGTCTTTAAACTCCTGCTGTTTTTTTTCTTTTCTTGTATTTTTTTGTTTGCTCTTTTTGTTGCTGTTGTTAAAAGAGTGATGCTTAACTGCTTGAATGCTTTAAATGGTTGTTGCTGTTAAGCTGCTGTTGCTGTTGACGTTGCTGCGCTTGTAAATGCATCATGATCTTAGGTTACCACAAAAGGGTAATTAGCCCAAAATCATTTCATTTGATTCCATTCGATTTGAGTGGGGTTTAACTAAAACAAAACAACGACTAAGAAAACCCAACAACAACAAAATACAACAAAAAAAGGCAAAAAATTAACAAAGAAAGATTTGACAATTAAACAATTGTTGGTGGTTTTTTGTTTCTTGTTGTACTCTTTCTTTATTTGTTTAACTGACAAGGGGGGAAGTAGCCCAAGACTAAAATTTTTTTTATATAATAAAATAAATATTTTATGGAATCGGTGCTCATCAATCTAGTCCTGAGAATGCACTGTTGCCTGGTCTATAGAATGGAACAGATGGAGAGTTGTCTGGTCGATAGACTGTACTATTGGCTGAACTATAGTTTTGATTGTTACTGGACTATAATCTTGACTATCGACTTTACTATAGTCTAAACTATAGACCAAACTGTAGCCTATAATATCGACTGTACTATAGTCTTGACAATAGACTATACTACAGTCTTGACCATAACCTAAATTATAGACAGGAATACTGTCTTAACTATAGACTTAAACAGGAAAACAGACATTACTATAGACTGGAAGAAAGTCTTTGCTAAAGCCTTGAACACAGTCTTGACTATAGACTTGACTGGACTAGGGTCTTGATCACAGCCTTAACTAAAGACATGAACACAGTGTTTACTATAGACAGAACAGTATTGAATATAGCCTGGAATAAGGTATTTACTATAGACTGCAATACAGTATTATCAATATACTAGACTGTACTCTGGACTACAGACTGATTAATAGTCTGGACTACAGGCTGTATTATAGTCTGGACTACTAACTAGACTATAGTTTTGACTATAGACTGAAATAAGATGTTGACTAAAGACTTGACTATACTCTAGACTACAGACTGGTCTACATTCTGGACTATAGACAAGACTATAGTCTGGACTATAGACAAGATTATAGTCTGGACTATAGGCAAGACTATAGGCAAGACTATAGTCTGGACTATAGGCCAGACTATAGTCTGGACTTTAGGCAAGACTATAGTCCAAGACTATAGTCTGTACTATAGGCAAGACTTTAGTCTGGACTATAGGCAAGACTATAGTCTGGACTATAGGCAAGACTATAGGCAAGACTATAGTCTGGACTATAGGCAAGACTATAGGCAAGACTATAGGCAAGACTATAGTCTGAACTATAGGCCAGACTATAGTCTGGACTTTAGTCCAGACTATAGTCTAGACTATAGTCTGGACTTTAGGAAAGTCTATAGTCTGGACTATAGACATGACTATAGTCGGGACTAAAGACAAGACTATAGTCTGGACTATAGACAAAACTATAGTTTGGACTACAGACAAGACTATAGTCTGGACAATAGACAAGATTATAGTCTGGACAATAGACAAGACTATAGTCTGGACAATAGACAAGACTATAGTCTGGACTAAAGACAAGACTATAATCTGGACTATAGACAAGACTATAGTCTGGACTATGGAATGTACTATAGTCTGGACTATACTTGACTATACTCTAGAATACAGACTGGACTAGGGACTGGTCTACAGTCTGGACTATAGACAAGACTATAGTCTCGCCTAGGGACTGGTCTACAGTCTCGACTCCATAGCCTGGACTATGGAATGGATCATAGTCTGAACTATAGATAGGACTATAATCAGTACTATTGACTACTTTATAGTCTGTGCGGAGGATAGAAATATAATCTTAATTATAGATGTCATATTTGTATATAAATTGGAAAATATCCTGGGCTCTAGCTTGATCTATAAATAAACTATTTTTTAAACTATAGACTGAACTATAATCAGGACTATATCAAAACCTATAGAACAAAGTAAAGTCTACACTATAGACTAGATTTAAGAATCGACTGAAGTTTGAAAACTTCTTCTAATTATATAGTCCTGACTATAATCAGTACTATAGACTGGTTTATAGTTTGGTATAAAGACAGGAATAAAGATTGACTATAGAGTAAAGGTCTTTTATATAATCTAAATAATAGCTTGGATTTTTGTTTGATCTATAGAATGGACTAAAGACTCGACTATAGTCTGAAGATTTGTCTTTAGTTTATAGTCTGGCCTCTTGACTGATGATAGCCTGTTCTCTAGTTTTAAGTACATTCTAGCCTATTATATAGTCTACACTCT
This sequence comes from Lucilia cuprina, assembly GCF_022045245.1. NCBI lineage: Eukaryota > Metazoa > Arthropoda > Insecta > Diptera > Calliphoridae > Lucilia > Lucilia cuprina. The sequence continues at coordinate 10,004,437 of NC_060950.1, forward strand.
AACCTGGTTTATGGAGTTGGCAATTGACTAGACATAGTTGTTAAGCGTTTTCTTAACAACAAAAGTTCAAATTTGGTCGCAAGTTTATAATTCTATAAAATCTATTTCTGACCCTTGGGATGCCATCCTCTTTTACAACTAGACAGTTAAAATATCGAAAACAATTTTAATTGATTGAATTTTAAATGTTTTTGATGTTATACAATAGTTTCAAATTAAAATGATTAGATTTGGCAAATTAAAGAAAACAAAAAGCACAAAAACTATTTACAACAAAATACAAAAACAAAAAATTTTAACTAAGGAAACAGTTAAATAAATAGTTTAAATAATTTCCGTTTATTAGAAATGGTACAATTATACAACTACTTTCTTATCTTAAAAATGGATTTTAGAATTGTAACATCTGTCTAGAGTTTTTTTGTATGAAATGCCACAACATTTGTGTTGCGCAGCTTGCTGCTGTTGGCATCATTAATAATTAAGCAATGTTGTTGTTGTTGTTTTTTTGTGGAAAAAAACATTTTATTAATGATTAACACCTTTTTTATATATATATATATGAATTACTTAAAATGAAAGAAGTAGTTTTTTACGTGGGCTACCTTGATGCCAAAAGAAATCCCAAGTAAAGCCAAATATAACTTGCTACAAGATGTTGCTAGTAATTATAACACCTCTTGCAAGCGGCAGCAACAACTTTTGACTTTAAATACTGTAAATGCTATAGTTTTTGCTATGTCTTTATACAGCGTCTTTCGAGAGGACGGCTCTACTCTTTGTGTGAAATGTTTCATTTGGCGTTTTCTTATCAAACAAAACCGTTTGTGATAACATTTGACGTGTTGGTTGTTTAATATTGAAAAATGTTTTTGTTATTAAAAAGTTATTATTATTCTTCAGAACAAGAACAAACTCTTCCTGTTGTAATGCAGACAAAATGTAAAAGCTAAAAATTATTAACAATTAATGATGTTGGCCTTTGTTATGCTACAGATAAATAGTTTAATAAAATTTTATTATTAAGCTTAAAAGCCTAGTATGAAGACTAAAGCTATTTCCGGCAGGCTGCCTGTTAAATGCTTATTTAGTAAAAAGTTTTTCAATTGATGTAAGACGTGTTTTTAGAAAAAAAAATTAATTGTAATTTTTAACACATCATCAAAATGGAAAAGGAATAATTTTAATTAAGAAAATTTCCATCCCATCTCTGCAATGTAGTTTTTATTTCATATTTTAAAATTATATTAAATATTTCAATATATTTTTGTTAATGTGTATTAAACAAACTCATACTATTTTTTTTATAAAAAACACACCAACAGCCTTCAATCAAAGTTATAAAGGAAAAAAAACATCTGCTCTTTTTCCATTAAAATAATTTACAAAAAAAAAAAAAAAAAAACTAAAAGAAAAATCAACAACATCCATTCATTTGGTTATTTTGATTTTTTCCACTTAGTTGTTGTTAATCGTAGTTATGTACCATAGAATCGTGTATCTAATCATGTTTTCTTGTTTGTTAGATTAGTGTTTTTTCTTCTAAAGAAAGCAAGGAAGGAAAAACACTTAAACACACACACACCAACAAACAAAAAGCTTTCAATCTTTAAACATATTTTAAAAATTTTTAAATAAATCCAACCAAAAGAAAAAGAAAAATTGTAATAGAAAGAAGAAAAAAAATAAACAGTTTTACATAAAAACATGTTAAACGCATTATTACCTTTTAGGAAAAACAACAAAAAAATAGAAAGAAAAAAAAACTAACAACAACAGCTATACCCTAACACGACCCTAATGCTTTTTCTTGGTTTGACTTACAGAAGAAAATGTTTAAAAGGAAACATTTTCTAAGTGACCAACAAAAAAACAACAACACAATATTGATATGATGACGATTACAACACTCCCCACTTTCAATTGCAGCTAGCTTTACCAACAAACCAAAAAAACCAACAAAAAAAGCCTTTCATTGCCAGCTAACCAGCAACAACATGCTTTTTAAGATAAACAATTTTGTACAAGGAATATAAAGTAAAGTGTTTGAACACGAATTTTTACGTTCATCCATCATCACAACTAGCAACAACAACAACCACAATAGCAGTAATAATAACAAATCGACATAGCCAATGTACATATAAAACAACAACAGCAACTTAAATTATAGATTGTATTGTTTATTACAACATTTGAACAGGAATCATATATATATAATAATAACAACAGCAAAAACAACAAGTTAGAAAAACGCATTCATAATCCAACGCATATTTTATTTGTTGATGTAGTACTCTCTAACAAAAACAAATGGTCAATTCACCAACATTGTGAAAAAGAGGGAGAGAATGGAGAAGAGCTTGTAAACAACAGTCGTATCAAGCAGGAACGGAAAACTTTCTAAAGTTTAAACTAGTAAAGACTCTAGTCTATAGTCTAGTCTAGTCTATAGTCTAGTCTATTGTCTAGTCTATAGTCTAGTCTATAGTCTAGTCTATAGTCTAGTCTATAGTCTAGTCTATAGTCTAGTCTATAGTCTAGTCTATAGTCTTGTCTATAGTCTAGTCTATAGTCTAGTCTATAGTCTAGTCTATAGTCTAGTCTATAGTCTAGTCTATAGTCTAGTCTATAGTCTAGTCTATAGTCTAGTCTATAGTCTAGTCTATAGTCTAGTCTATAGTCTAGTCTATAGTCTAGTCTATAGTCTAGTCTATAGTCTAGTCTATAGTCTAGTCTATAGTCTAGTCTATAGTCTAGTCTATAGTCTAGTCTATAGTCTAGTCTATAGTCTAGTCTATAGTCTAGTCTATAGTCTAGTCTATAGTCTAGTCTATAGTCTAGTCTATAGTCTAGTCTAATAGTCTAGTCTAATAGTCTAGTCTATAGTCTAGTCTATAGTCTAGTCTATAGTCTAGTCTATAGTCTAGTCTATAGTCTAGTCTATAGTCTAGTCTATAGTCTAGTCTATAGTCTAGTCTATAGTCTAGTCTATAGTCTAGTCTATAGTCTAGTCTATAGTCTAGTCTATAGTCTAGTCTATAGTCTAGTCTATAGTCTAGTCTATAGTCTAGTCTATAGTCTAGTCTATAGTCTAGTCTATAGTCTAGTCTATAGTCTAGTCTATAGTCTAGTCTATAGTCTAGTCTATAGTCTAGTCTATAGTCTAGTCTATAGTCTAGTCTATAGTCTAGTCTATAGTCTAGTCTATAGTCTAGTCTATAGTCTAGTCTATAGTCTAGTCTATAGTCTAGTCTATAGTCTAGTCTATAGTCTAGTCTATAGTCTAGTCTATAGTCTAGTCTATAGTCTAGTCTATAGTCTAGTCTATAGTCTAGTCTATAGTCTAGTCTATAGTCTAGTCTATAGTCTAGTCTATAGTCTAGTCTATAGTCTAGTCTATAGTCTAGTCTATAGTCTAGTCTATAGTCTAGTCTATAGTCTAGTCTATAGTCTAGTCTATAGTCTAGTCTATAGTCTAGTCTATAGTCTAGTCTATAGTCTAGTCTATAGTCTAGTCTATAGTCTAGTCTATAGTCTAGTCTATAGTCTAGTCTATAGTCTAGTCTATAGTCTAGTCTATAGTCTAGTCTATAGTCTAGTCTATAGTCTAGTCTATAGTCTAGTCTATAGTCTAGTCTATAGTCTAGTCTATAGTCTAGTCTATAGTCTAGTCTATAGTCTAGTCTATAGTCTAGTCTATAGTCTAGTCTATAGTCTAGCCTATATTTTAATCTTTAGTCTTGTCTGCAGTTTATTCTATAATTTATTCTATAGTCTGGTCTATTGCCTATCAAATTCCATTCTCCACATCTAGTAGTAAACTTTCCATTCCTGATGTATCCTAACACATTCACAAATTTCACCCAAACCCATCGACGAAGCACGTGATTGTGGAAAAGCTTAAATCGAATATATAAATATATGTATTTGAAGGTAAATTCAATGTTAGTGGCTTTTACTTACACAACTTGTTGCTGTAACAGCAACAACAACTACAACAAACAAATATAAAAAGAAAAGATTAGTTTTCCTTTATTTCTTCTTCTGCAGATTTTTGTAACATGTTTTGGAAGTTCAATGAACGCATGACTTCACTTTTCGTTACAAACTGAATGGGACAAAAAAAGAGAGCTTTTTTACGAATTCAAGGAGAAATAGTTATAAAAAGAGAGCAAGTAATAATAATTCCCCCCTAAAGACAAATTTTATGAATGTTTATGTTTTTAATTTTTATTGTTTTTGGTTTGTTTTTTGGTAAGTTTGTCTTATTAGTTTCATTTTGCTTTATTTGGGAATTTTTACGTCATAATGTATAACCAAAGAAAATTTATGTTTGGAAAATGATGAGATTTGTTGTTTTTTTTTTTTCGTTAGAGTTTGAAAGATAAAGAAAGTGTGTGTTTTTAAGTTACTCAGCATGTTAGTTATTTGCTTTAGTGTGCGTAGTTGCAGGAGATTAAGAGGCAGTATTTAACAGGAACTAAAAAGACTATAGATTAGACTGTAGGCTACACTATAGACTAGACTGTAGATTAGACTATAGACTATAGATTAGTCTATTGACTAGATTATAGACCAGATTATAGACTAGAGTACACTATAGACTATAGACTTGAGTAGACTAGACTATAGACTAGAATACACTATAGACTATAGACTTGAGTAGACTAGACTATAGACTAGACTATAGACTAGACTATAGACTAGACTATAGACTAGACTATAGACTAGACTATAGACTAGACTATAGACTAGACTATAGACTAGACTATAGACTAGACTATAGACTAGACTATAGACTAGACTATAGACTAGACTATAGACTAGACTATAGACTAGACTATAGACTAGACTATAGACTAGAATATAGACTAGACTATAGACTAGACTATAGACTAGACTATAGACTAGACTATAGACTAGACTATAGACTAGACTATAGACTAGACTATAGACTAGACTATAGACTAGACTATAGACTAGACTATAGACTAGACTATAGACTAGACTATAGACTAGACTATAGACTAGACTATAGACTAGACTATAGACTAGACTATAGACTAGACTATAGACTAGACTATAGACTAGACTATAGACTAGACTATAGACTAGACTATAGACTAGACTATAGACTAGACTATAGACTAGACTATAGACTAGACTATAGACTAGACTATAGACTAGACTATAGACTAGACTATAGACTAGACTATAGACTAGACTATAGACTAGACTATAGACTAGACTATAGACTAGACTATAGACTAGACTATAGACTAGACTATAGACTAGACTATAGACTAGACTATAGACTAGACTATAGACTAGACTATAGACTAGACTATAGACTAGACTATAGACTAGACTATAGACTAGACTATAGACTAGACTATAGACTAGATTATAGACTAGACTATAGACTAGACTGTAGACTAGACTATAGACTAGACTATAGACTAGACTATAGACTAGACTATAGACTAGACTATAGACTAGACTATAGACTAGACTATAGACTAGACTATAGACTAGACTATAGACTAGACTATAGACTAGACTATAGACTAGACTATAGACTAGACTATAGACTAGACTATAGACTAGACTATAGACTAGACTATAGACTAGACTATAGACTAGACTATAGACTAGACTATAGATTAGACTATAGTATATAGACTATTAGTATATAGACTATTTTTGAGGAAATTTGTTGGTGCACTTATTAGTTTTAGCGTGAAATGTACAACAAAAATAAAATGCAAATATTTTAAACTTTCAATATCACATAAAGGGTCCACTTATTTTCAAAAGGTTATTTTTAGTTCGTAAAAATTATTTTTTAATAAATTTAATACATTTTTATAAAGGTAATCAGTTTACTTTAAAATGCTCTTCTGATTTTTATAAGAAAAATATATATCTATAAATAAATCATTTTTAAACAAAGTGAACTAGTTTTTTGAGCCATTTTGTGGCTGTTAACACTTATTTTTTTTCTTTACAATTTTATTTGATTTATCAATAAGTTTAAACATTTGCTATTTATCAATATTTTTTTTCATTTTTTTGGTGGCTCTTGTAAATTGTTAACAACAAAAATTTAACAATATTTTCCAATATGTTTTTATTGTGGATTTTCACGAAAAATATTTGTTAATCTTGTTCAATTCAATGATATTTCATGTTTTTACTTTATAAGTTTTTTTTAAATTTTTTTCTATACTTTTTTTGAGACTTGTTTAGATGCCTATTGTGTATGTTATGTTCGAAGATAGAGATACAATATGAAAATATGTTTTAGTTTTACTGCTTACGGTTTGTTGCACATTTATCGATACAAGCTGATTTTTCTTCTTTTTTCTCTGTTAAACATGTAAGGACTTGAAGGTGTAAAGATATACATATGTATGTTGGTTGTTGTTTTTTTTTTTCTTATTACTTTCTGCTGGTTGTTAGGAAAAAATAAGTTTTTATGTTGGTCTTGTTAGTGGATGTAAAGAAAATAGTTTTTGTTTTTTTAGGAGAAAGTGAATGCAGACATTTTATAAGGTTTGGAAAAAGTAAAAATAATATGCAATCATTTAATGTAGATATTTTTGACTTAAAATCTCTTTAGTAGGTTTTAAAGTCAAAATAAAATTGGTTTTATGTTTAAATTCAAATTGAAGTTTGAATGGAGATTATAATAGAAATGTTAAAAAGTTTAGAAGACAAATCAGAGTAGTTTAATGTAGATTATAGCCTGCCCCAGCTAGATTACTTACTAGATTATGGAAAAGACTACAGACCAAACCATTGACTATAAAATGAACCACACCAAGGACAGAATCATATAGAATAGACCATATCCTATAGACTAGGCTATAGACTAGCCTTAGCTATAGACTATACTCTGTGCATATATTAGCTAAATGTTAAACATATAATTTATAATTTCAATATTTTAATTAAATAACTTATTAATTAGTTATAGTAATTTATACCTCGAATAAACGTATTTGGCACAACACGTGCCAAAACAAAAGACTTAAGACACAAACTCATATTTTTTTACAATTTGTTTTCAATTTTATTTTTGTTCTTTTCCCTCCAAAACAAAAACCCTCAAACTAAAATGCTAGTTAACTAGCTTGTAACCAGCTGTTTTTGTTAATCATTTAACCAAATTACAAAACTTGTAACTACAAAAAAAATTCCTAACCAGATCTTAATGAAGATATACAAAATTTTTTAAATATTTTTAATGTAATATGTAAACAAAACATAACATTAGATAATTTGTAAAACGTTAAAACAAATTTACATTAAATAAAAATCAATCAAACAAAAATTAAAAATAAAAAAAAAAAACATTTCATAAAAAACACATAATTTCAATTAACATTAATTAAAATTACTCAAGCTTTGCTACAGAAAAAACAAACAAACAAGTTGTATGCTAACGAGTCACAGACATACCAGCAGCACAAAGTAATAAATTTTCAAAAAAGAACCACAACAACAATAATAAACAACTTACAACACTTAAAGAACATTTTAACAACATGTCTGATTAAATGGAGACAAAAGCAATCAAGTTTATTTTTATGAAAAATACCGTACAAAAACCGTGGCCATATAGTTTTTTTATCAAAAAAAATATTTTTCTTTTTTTTTTTGCATATGCAACATGAAAATGTTGGTGACTTGTATTTGTTGTTATAAAGTAATAAATTTAATTTAATTTTGTGATATACATATATTTTTTTCTGTTATTTATTTATTTATTCCTTAAGGAATGGATGCCACATTGCTACTGTTGGCTGGAATTGCTTGATTTTGTCATGCTTTTGCCTGCTTGACTTGGTTTTGTCCAAAGTGTTTTTTGATTATTATATGTTTATGAATAAGTACACGTTTTGGTATATATGGTCTGGTAGTATTTATTATGGTGTAACTTAAATTTATTAAGTAAATATGTTGCTGAGTATGCTAATGTCCACCTACGCTTTTGGCAATTATTAAAGGGAATATTTTTGGTGAGTACCTATTGTAGTTTAAAAGAAAGAAATCTTAATGTCCACCATATAACAACGAAACTAACGTTTATATATTTACCAGCCAATCTATCTTAGAGTCTAGTATATCCTATAGTCTAGTCTTGCCTATAGTCTAGTCCAAAGTCTAGCCTATAGTATAATTTATAGCATAGTCTAAAATCTAGTCTATAATGTAATATATAATATAGTCTATAGCATAGGCTGTAGCATAGACTATAGACTAGACTATAAAATAGACTATGGAGTAGACTATAAACTAGACTATAGACTACACTATAGACTAGACTATAGACTAGACTATAGACTAGACTATAGACTAGACTATAGACTAGACTATAGACTAGACTATAGACTAGACTATAGACTAGACTATAGACTAGACTATAGACTAGACTATAGACTAGACTATAGACTAGACTATAGACTAGTCTATAGTCTAGTCTATAGTCTAGTCTATAGTCTAGTCTATAGTCTAGTCTATAGTCTAGTCTATAGTCTAGTCTATAGTCTAGTCTATTGTTTAGCCTATAGTCTAGTCTATAGTCTAGTCTATAGTCTAGTCTATAGTCTAATCTATAGTCTAATCTATAGTCTAGTCTATAGTCTACTCTATAGTCAAGCCTATAGTATAGTATATAGTCTAGTCTATAATCTAGTATATATACGAGTCTACAGTCTAGTTTGTAGTCTACTCTATAATCTAGTGTATAGTCTAGTCTATTGTCTAGTCTATTGTCTAGTCTATTGTCTAGTCTATTGTCTAGTCTATAGTCTAGGCTATATTTATAGTCTATTGTCTAGTGTATATCCTATTCTAAGTCTACTATATAGTGTACTCTATAGCCTAATCTATAGTCTAGGTTATAGTCTAGTCTATGGTCTAATCTATAGTCGAGTTTATAGTCTAGTCTACAGTCTAGTCTATAGTCTAGTCTATAGTCTATTCTATAGTCTAGTAGATAGTCTAGTCTATAGTCTAGTCTATAGTCTAGTCTATAGTCTAGTCTATAGTCTAGTCTATAGTCTAGTCTATAGTCTAGTCTATAGTCTAGTCTATAGTCTAGTCTATAGTCTAGTCTATAGTCTAGTCTATAGTCTAGTCTATAGTCTAGTCTATAGTCTAGTCTATAGTCTAGTCTATAGTCTAGTCTATAGTCTAGTCTATAGTCTAGTCTATAGTCTAGTCTATAGTCTAGTCTATAGTCTAGTCTATAGTCTAGTCTATAGTCTAGTCTATAGTCTAGTCTATAGTCTAGTCTATAGTCTAGTCTATAGTCTAGTCTATAGTCTAGTCTATAGTCTAGTCTATAGTCTAGTCTATAGTCTAGTCTATAGTCTAGTCTATAGTCTAGTCTATAGTCTAGTCTATAGTCTAGCCTATAGTCTAGTCTATAGTCTAGCCTATAGTCTAGTCTATAGTCTAGTCTATAGTCTAGTCAATAGTGTAGTCAATAGTCTAGTCTATAGTCTAGTCTATAGTCTAGTTAATAGTCTAGTCTATAGTCTAGTCTATAGTCTAGTCTATAGTCTAGTCTATAGTCTAGTCTATAGTCTAGTCTATAATCTAGCCTATAGTCTAGTCTATAGTCTAGTCTATAGTCTAGTCTATAGTCTAGTCTATAGTCCAGTCTATAGTCTAATCTGTAGTCTAGTCTATAGTCTACTCTATAGTCTACTCTATAGTCAAGCCTATAGTATAGTATATAGTCTAGTCTATAATCTAGTATATATACGAGTCTATAGTCTAGTTTAGAGTCTACTCTATAGTCTAGTGTATAGTCTAGTCTATTGTCTAGTCTATTGTCAAGTCTATTGTCTAGTCTATAGTCTAGGCTATATTTATAGTCTATTGTCTAGTGTATATCCTATTCTAAGTCTACTATATAGTGTACTCTATAGCCTAATCTATAGTCTAGGTTATAGTCTAGTCTATGGTCTATAATTTCACTTATAGGCTCTTTTATAATCGATTCTTTGGTAGTATTCCTAGTCTAGTCTATATTTTAGTCTTGAGTCAAATCTTTAGCCTTTTCTGTTGTTTATTCTTGTCTTTCTTAATGCGTCTCTAGTTGTTTGTATTTATATGCTTGTGTGCTTAAGTTTTTTGTTTACACCAAAGAAATTTTGGTTTAAACAAAAAACTTAAGCAACAAACTTACCTATCGAAATTATTGCATTTTTTCCTCTATTTTTCGTTAGGAAATATGGTAATTGCCCCTCCAAAAAATATCTATTGTTATTGTTTTGCAATTATTTATAATATTTTATATCCAAATATAAACATAAATATTACATAATTTTCAAATTTACAAACATCTCAAATAACAAAATCTTTTTCATTCATTTTCATAAACGAAAATAAATAGACGAAAGAAGAAAATCAAACCAGTAATATCTAAATGCCCTTAAGTGTTGTGGTCGTTTGTAAACATATAATAGATTTTGCATTTTCACATGTTAATATTTTGCTTAGACACGCTTAAAAATTTTGCATACCCACAACTATTTAGATAGACAGACAGACAGACAGACACACACACTCGCACACAATACAACACCTTTCGTTTAGATAAATAAAAGAAAATGGTTTTACGAAAAAAGGGGAAAACAAATTTTAACCAAATGCAAATTTTAAGTCCGTTAAACTAGCGAAAGCGTTACATCAACTATGGTTTATCAATAAATAATAATGCATAATATTTTAAACATTGTTGGAGATTTTTCTTTTTTTTTTTGAAATATTAAAACAAGAAAATTTTTAAAGCGAAATGGATAAACGCAATAAGCATTTAAAAAAAAATTAACATATTATTTAAGGAACAAGTTTTTCTATAATTTTATTACTAACGATATGAGCTTTTAAATAGAAAACATTATTAAGAATTTATACAAATAATTAATGAAAGAAAACTAAGTTTTTCTTATCTTTAAAATTCTTTAAGTACAGTAGCTTAATATTACTTATGAAACAAAATCCTCAAATGAAATTTACATAACAATAACAACAATGTTTGCATATAAATATGTATAAATGTATGTATGTTGCATATGTGTACATTTTGCTACACTTTATCCATTAATATGTTATTTCTTTTTTCTTTTTTATAACACTATGGCAACAGTTTAAAGTAAAGATGCAAGAAATAAACGCAAAAACTTGTTCTTCTTGATTGTTTCATAAATAATACCTTTATGTTGCACTTAAAAACTGAAACTGAAACAGTAACAAAACCACCACAACTACCGGCTTAAAAAGCATCAAAAGACACCAGAAAGCCATCAAAGGCAGCTACTGGTGTTTGTAAATTGCCCATAAATTATAAACTATGAAATGTGGGGAAATGACTTGACTCTCTGTTGTTGAGAGAAGTGAATTGAATTTTGTCAAATAACTACTTTAGTTGACGCAACAGAGAAATAAAAATTATAAATAAAAATTAAGTGTCATTTTAATTTCAAATTATTGTTAAAGCAAATACTAATAATTAATTAAGGTTTAAGTAAAATTATATATAAATCAAAACGAAAAGTAAAATGGTTTAATGTTTCAAAACAAAAGACTTAAGCTACAAACTTGTTAGCAACAATATGTTTTGCAAAAACAGAAAACAATTGCATTTAAATTATTATTAATATTTATTTTAAATAATAATAAAATATATATTTCCATTTTATACAATGTATATGTGATTGACAAATAACTTTGTTCTACTATTATTGTTGTGAAAACAATAGATTTAAGCAACAAACTTGCAAATAAAATGACAACTGTCAGTTTAAGTTTAAACGTAGATATTGAAATTTGCATTAAAATTATAAATTAGACAAGATATTGTAATAATTGTCACAATATTTAGACAAAACATTTAAGAACATGAGCTGCTTAATGATTTCAAAAAAATCTATACACAGGTGGTGCAAGTGATCAAGTTCAAAATGATTTAATAAGATCTAGCAATTGTTAAAGTTAACATTACTAAATAAGTAAAGTTTTTTTCTTGCTAACAACATCCCTATATTTGGTTATGAATGATTGTGTGTTCAGGACCCTAATTTTTTCGTTTTTAAAACTTTTTATAACTTTTTAACAACTTAACAAAAAAAATCATAAAAGAACTGATTATAAAAGTCTCTTTTCTTTTCCATAAAGAGCTTTTTCACATAGATATAGTTTTTTTCTACTAAAGTAAGAAATAAGCTTTAACACAAAACACAAACATTTTTTCTAAGCTTTTTTCTAAGTTTTTTTTTCAAGCTCTTTAAAAAATGTGTCTTTTTATACAAATAGTTCTAAAACTACTACCGCCAAAGATATTGCTTTTTAGCAAAAAACTTCTTTCATAAAACAATATTTTTTTATAAAATTTTACATTAAAATATCTTTTCACAGAAGAGTTTTATTAAAGTGCAAAGTTTTTCGAGAAAAGCGTTTTTTTCAAAAGGAGCTATTCAAACAAATCATTTTTTATACCAAATAATAACTATTACCTTCAAAACAATTATTTTATATTATACAGCCTTTTCCCCAAAAAGCTTTTTAACAAATTCTGTAATGCCTTTTTATAAAAAGCTCAAACTTAGGCAAGTTGCATAATAGTTTTAAATAATTACTTTGTTTGCAAATAAAAACTAGCTTTTTTGCAAGAAAAGTTATTTTATCAAATAAGTAAAGCTTAAAAAAAACTTTTTAAACAACTTTTAACACATAAGTTATTATTTAATCAGAAACAGCCTTTTCACAAGAAAAGCTTTTATAATTTTTTTTATAAGAAAGCTTAAACTTAAAAAGTTTTTGTATAAAAGTTTTGAAAAAAAATAACTTTTTCTACCAAAGAGAATTTTTACAAAAAAGCTTTTTTAAAAGTTGTTTAAACAATTAGTTGTTTATTGTATTACAAAGATAATATAGTACCGCCAATGTTATTTAAAACAGCATATCATTTACAATTTTTAACTAGAAAATAATTTTTCTTTAAAATTTATTTTCATAAAAAGCTTTTGTTTTCATAAATAGCTTTTATAGTTAAAAAACGTCTTTTTATTAACTTTTTTAAAAGATATATAATTCTTCTGGAGTTTTTTTTTAGATTTTTTTGGTTTTAAAAGTGCATAAAGACACATTTTCATAAAAAGCTTCTTTATACATATTTTCTTACATGAAAAGCTTTTTTCATAAAACTTTTTTTATAAAAATCTTTTTAACAAAAATCTTGTTTCATGAAAAGCTTTTTCATTAAAATCTTGCTTCATTAAAGGCTTTTTCGTAACAAGCTTTCTCATAAAAAGCTTTTTTTAAAAGCTTTCTCATAAAAATCTATTTTTAAAAAGTTTTCTCATAAAAAGTTTTCTCATAAAAAGCTTTTTCATAAAAAGCTTTTACATAAAAAGCTTTTACATAAAAATCTTTTTCATAAAAAGCTATCTCATAAAAAGCTTTTTCATAAAAAGCTTTCTCATAAAAATCTTTTTCATAAAAAGCTATCTCATAAAAAGCTTTTTCATAAAAAGCTTTCTTTCATAGAAAGCTTTTTCATAAAAAGCTTTCTCATAAAAAGCTTTTTCTTAAAAAACTTCCTCATAAAAAGCTTTTTCTGAAAAAGCTTTCTCAAAAAAAGCTTTCTCATAAAAAGCTTTTTCATAAAAAGCTCTCATAAAAAGCTTTTTCATAAAAAACCTTTTTATGAAGGTTTCTCATAAAAAGTTTTCCCCTAAGAAGACTTTTTTTAAATTATTGTTTTATGAAAAGTTTTTCCACAAAAAAGCTTTTTTCAAAAAAACCTTAAAGAACTTTATAAAAAAGTCTTTTTATCAAAAAGATATAAAATAATGTCTCTTTAATTGTTAACTCTTTTTAAATGTCTTATAAAGGGTAAATTATTGATTTATTTAAACACAAATTTGCTAAAAGCTTTTTGGTACATTTTAAACATTTCAATATTGAATATTTAGTTGAAAAAGTATAAATTAAGCTTTTAAGATAATGAAACAATCAGTCATTTACTTAACCAAACGTTACAACATTTTACATTATTTTAGTAAAAAGTTGTGTTTTTCAAAAGCTCTATAGAACAAAAAAACATAATATTTTGCCAACTTTATTAAATCAAAAAATAAACAAGACAACATATGTCCACAATTAATTATATACTAATTAAAAGTTTATAAAATCAGTTAATGTTTTTTAATAAAAACAATAATTCTTTTTCTTTAATTCATTTATTTAACAACAAAAACATGGAGTCTATTGACAGGCAACATACAGCATTTACTACACTTTATTAAAGAGTTTATTATAGTAAAATTGAAATAGCAACAACGACAACAACCACATAAAATTGCTAACAAATTCTTAAATTATTGTATTTTGTTGTTGTTGCTGTTGTAGTTTTTTGAATTTTATTGTATTTAATGGCTGCACCCATATCAATTTATTAAAACCAATACTTTTTTTTATAAAGTGAGGCCTGTATTGGTTGGTGTTTTGGAATGTGTATTTATTTATTTATTTTTTTTTTTCATTGAAATTTTATTATTGTTGTTGGGTTTTTAAAACAAAATTACAATTGTTGTTGTAATTTTTTTTTCTTATACATTTTTATACATTTAACCAATTATTTGCATTTTGGCGTGGGTTCTTTAGTTTGTACTTGTGTTAAAACTTTAAGTTTAACTTAAAAAGCTTTAGCTTAAACGAAACTATATGAAGCGAAAACAATTGATAAAGCACACCATACTAAAGTTAAGAAAATACTTATAAACTTAAGCAAATTATGGTTAAAATAAACATATATATGCAGTTATAAACGGGTTGATCAATAGAAAGAATAGACATATTAAAAATTTAGTTTTAAAGGATATACACGAAATAAAGTTTACGAAAATATAATAGTCTTAAGAATAAACATATCATATCGTAAATTTCTATACAGATTTAACATTTGTTAGAATATTTACTTAAAGCTTTTTTTTAAATGTGTGGTCGTTTTTTTTTTTTTTTTTGTTAATAAAATATTTTTCTTATTTATTTCTATATAATTTAATTTAAATTGCAATTAATATGTAAATTAAATTAATTGCAAATTTTAAGTGTTAGACAGTTATTAAGAATATTCTAAGTTATTGATATGAAAAAATTATGCTTTATAAAATATACAAACCAAAACGACTACATTACAAACCCTACAACTATATAAAAAACGATTTTTTTCTTTATAAACAACATGTTGTAAAGTACTTCACACACATCATCCACAGCAACTATTATACTTACGGATATAGTGATGTCGGGTATAGCAAAACAAAAATATTGATTGATTAAATCGGTAGTCAGTTATACTAAACTAAATGATAGCGAATAAGTGTT
Organism: Lucilia cuprina; assembly: GCF_022045245.1. Classification (NCBI taxonomy): domain Eukaryota; kingdom Metazoa; phylum Arthropoda; class Insecta; order Diptera; family Calliphoridae; genus Lucilia; species Lucilia cuprina. Next base: position 10,019,848 of record NC_060950.1, read on the forward strand.
AATTATGTGCACTAATTATTAAAACTTGTTTCGCTTAATGTTTCTACAATGACGTCAATGCGATTTTTTTTTTCTGTTATTTAATAAAAAACAAATGTTATTGCTTTAAATTAATTTTTCTTTATTGCTACAAATTTTAATATTCAGAAGTCATTCTATTAAAAAGATTAATACTGTTAAGTAAAGTTTTATAGTGCAAAACTATGTGTGGGTAGTTTATATAGTTTTATATTTTCAATATATGAAATATAGTTAGAGAATTTTCTACAGAAATAGATAGACAGTTTTATTCATAAACTTCTATCAAAGGCTTTATATATAAAAATTATATAAAAAATGTTTTCTATAAACCTTTCATAAATGTTTAAGAATAAGGCAGATAAAATTCTATATTAGATTTAAACTCATATGTATTGGTTTCTTAATCTTATAGAAATTTAATCCCAAAATTGCAAATATAAATTTAATTTATTCAATTTAACTAAGCAGAAATTAAACAAATTTCTATATTTAATAATGCGGGATATATTTTGTCATTATCGAACATAGTTGCGAATGATTAATATTAATTATCAAAGAAAATACTGGGCGTATGATTAATATTAATGAAACTAATGTAATAATATTTATTACTTTAGAAAAGCTATTAAGATTTTATTTCAGTTTTAGTTCTAGTTCAGTTCTAGCTCAGTTCCAGTTCAGTTCTAGTTCAGTTCTAGTTCAGTTCTAGTTCAGTTCTAGTTCAGTTCTAGTTCAGTTCTAGTTCAGTTCTAGT
>NC_060950.1:10020722-10023556 GCF_022045245.1 Lucilia cuprina
GTCTATAGTCTAGTCTATAGTCTAGTCTATAGTCTAGTCTATAGTCTAGTCTATAGTCTAGTCTATAGTCTAGTCTATAGTGTAGTCTATAGTCTAGTTTATAGTCTACTCCATAGTCTATTTTATAGTCTAGTCTATAGTCTATGCTACAGCCTATGCTATAGACTATATTATATATTACATTATAGACTAGATTTTAGACTATGCTATAAATTATACTATAGGCTAGACTTTGGACTAGACTATAGGCAAGACTAGACTATAGGATATACTAGACTCTAAGATAGATTGGCTGGTAAATATATAAACGTTAGTTTCGTTGTTATATGGTGGACATTAAGATTTCTTTCTTTTAAACTACAATAGGTACTCACCAAAAATATTCCCTTTAATAATTGCCAAAAGCGTAGGTGGACATTAGCATACTCAGCAACATATTTACTTAATAAATTTAAGTTACACCATAATAAATACTACCAGACCATATATACCAAAACGTGTACTTATTCATAAACATATAATAATCAAAAACACTTTGGACAAAACCAAGTCAAGCAGGCAAAAGCATGACAAAATCAAGCAATTCCAGCCAACAGTAGCAATGTGGCATCCATTCCTTAAGGAATAAATAAATAAATAACAGAAAAAAATATATGTATATCACAAAATTAAATTAAATTTATTACTTTATAACAACAAATACAAGTCACCAACATTTTCATGTTGCATATGCAAAAAAAAAAAGAAAAATATTTTTTTTGATAAAAAAACTATATGGCCACGGTTTTTGTACGGTTTATTTTTCATAAAAATAAACTTGATTGCTTTTGTCTCCATTTAATCAGACATGTTGTTAAAATGTTCTTTAAGTGTTGTAAGTTGTTTATTATTGTTGTTGTGGTTCTTTTTTGAAAATTTATTACTTTGTGCTGCTGGTATGTCTGTGACTCGTTAGCATACAACTTGTTTGTTTGTTTTTTCTGTAGCAAAGCTTGAGTAATTTTAATTAATGTTAATTGAAATTATGTGTTTTTTATGAAATGTTTTTTTTTTTTATTTTTAATTTTTGTTTTGATTGATTTTTATTTAATGTAAATTTGTTTTAACGTTTTACAAATTATCTAATGTTATGTTTTGTTTACATATTACATTAAAAATATTTAAAAAATTTTGTATATCTTCATTAAGATCTGGTTAGGAATTTTTTTTGTAGTTACAAGTTTTGTAATTTGGTTAAATGATTAACATAAACAGCTGGTTACAAGCTAGTTAACTAGCATTTTAGTTTGAGGGTTTTTGTTTTGGAGGGAAAAGAACAAAAATAAAATTGAAAACAAATTGTAAAAAAATATGAGTTTGTGTCTTAAGTCTTTTGTTTTGGCACGTGTTGTGCCAAATACGTTTATTCGAGGTATAAATTACTATAACTAATTAATAAGTTATTTAATTAAAATATTGAAATTATAATTATATGTTTAACATTTAGCTAATATATGCACAGAGTATAGTCTATAGCTAAGGCTAGTCTATAGCCTAGTCTATAGGATATGGTCTATTCTATATGATTCTGTCCTTGGTGTGGTTCATTTTATAGTCAATGGTTTGGTCTGTAGTCTTTTCCATAATCTAGTAAGTAATCTAGCTGGGGCAGGCTATAATCTACATTAAACTACTCTGATTTGTCTTCTAAACTTTTTAACATTTCTATTATAATCTCCATTCAAACTTCAATTTGAATTTAAACATAAAACCAATTTATTTTGACTTTAAAACCTACTAAAGAGATTTTAAGTCAAAAATATCTACATTAAATGATTGCATATTATTTTTACTTTTTCCAAACCTTATAAAATGTCTGCATTCACTTTCTCCTAAAAAAACAAAAACTATTTTCTTTACATCCACTAACAAGACCAACATAAAAACTTATTTTTTCCTAACAACCAGCAGAAAGTAATAAGAAAAAAAAAAAACAACAACCAACATACATATGTATATCTTTACACCTTCAAGTCCTTACATGTTTAACAGAGAAAAAAGAAGAAAAATCAGCTTGTATCGATAAATGTGCAACAAACCGTAAGCAGTAAAACTAAAACATATTTTCATATTGTATCTCTATCTTCGAACATAACATACACAATAGGCATCTAAACAAGTCTCAAAAAAAGTATAGAAAAAAATTTAAAAAAAAACTTATAAAGTAAAAACATGAAATATCATTGAATTGAACAAGATTAACAAATATTTTTCGTGAAAATCCACAATAAAAACATATTGGAAAATATTGTTAAATTTTTGTTGTTAACAATTTACAAGAGCCACCAAAAAAATGAAAAAAAAATATTGATAAATAGCAAATGTTTAAACTTATTGATAAATCAAATAAAATTGTAAAGAAAAAAAATAAGTGTTAACAGCCACAAAATGGCTCAAAAAACTAGTTCACTTTGTTTAAAAATGATTTATTTATAGATATATATTTTTCTTATAAAAATCAGAAGAGCATTTTAAAGTAAACTGATTACCTTTATAAAAATGTATTAAATTTATTAAAAAATAATTTTTACGAACTAAAAATAACCTTTTGAAAATAAGTGGACCCTTTATGTGATATTGAAAGTTTAAAATATTTGCATTTTATTTTTGTTGTACATTTCACGCTAAAACTAATAAGTGCACCAACAAATTTCCTCAAAAATAGTCTATATACTAATAGTCTATATACTATAGTCTAATCTATAGTCTAGTCTATAGTCTAGTCTATAGTCTAGTCTATAGTCTAGTCTATAGTCTAGTCTATAGTCTAGTCTATAGTCTAGTCTATAGTCTAG
>NC_060950.1:10023656-10025856 GCF_022045245.1 Lucilia cuprina
GTTCAGTTCTAGTTCAGTTCTAGTTCAGTTCTAGTTCAGTTCTAGTTCAGTTCTAGTTCAGTTCCAGTTCAGTTCTAGTCCAGTTCTAGTTCAGTTCTAGTTCAGTTCCAGTTTCGTTCATAAAATAAATTCCAAATACATAGGAAACACTTCTCTCCACAGTTTTCAACTTTAAACAAATAAATTGAAAATATCCCATTACACATGTTCTTAAGCGCCACATTGTCTGTAAAACTTAGTGTAAATATCAATTTAAACATTAATAAAAAAATCGACAGACTGTAAAAAATCTTACATATAACACTTATCCAATTTCTTGGATTTTTCACACTCGACCTTATTTAGCTGTCTGTCTCATGAAACCGAGAAATAATTGTTACATTTCTCAAGCGTAACCAAAAATCTAATTAAAGATGAATTCAACATGCTGAGTGCAATTAAAACTTCAATTATTATTGCAGAAAAAAAGAAGCAGACAAAGCTACATACAACACATCTGAAACCAGGTATTAGAAACACTTTTTTTCTTTAAATAATTCAACCAAAAAACAACGTCTAGGAAATTTAATCCAAAAAAATTCACACATAAGAAAACCCACAAAAGTATTGAGAGACGAATTTCGCAGACAGACATGCAGATGAAATAGAAAACCCAGGCACATTAATTTCTATGATGACATTTTTATTTAGAATTTCATTTCCTTCTAGACTATATTTTTCAAGTAATATTAAGTTTTAGTACTTTTTGTGCATACGTTTTACTTTTTAATAAATTTAAAATAAAGTAAATTCCCATTAATATGTTTTTTTTTGCCTTTCACACTTCCTATCATCAGTTGTTGTTATTTAAGAAAAAGCTCATAATTCTTTTAAAGCTTTTCTCATCTTCCTCTACATTTCATAAAAATATTGTAACATTAGAAAATGTTGCTAAAGTGTTAGACGTATCATAACGAAACGTTAAAACATAAGCATACCTACACATCAAACATAAATCAAAACTAAAATATAAATTCATATACATACTCTGCTCAACTAATGTAAGAAGATAAATTTTTGAAGAGATTTTTCATTCTGTTGTTCATTTTTTTTTTTTTTGTTTTAAGTGCAAGAATTTAACACCTTTAGATGAATCAATGAGTCGAGTTAATATGTTATTGAACGAACATAACTTATGGCCATAAATTGTTGTTATTTACTTAAAGATTGAAGAACATTTTTGAGTTTGAAGTTTAAAACACGATTTACACTCAAATGCTAAAGATTGCCAGAGAAAGAATTTTGAAAAAAAACCTAAAAGAATCTCTAAGAAAATACATTGTATAACAAGTTTTTCCAGCATGAGTTTTAACTCGTGCAATAGATTTACATGTAAGTTGTTTGATGTTTGGAAACAAACAACCAAACGTTTGCTTCCAAACATCTGTGTGAGTGTTTGGCTGAAGAAAAGATTAATGTGAAGATATTAGGGATGGATGTTTTTCAATAGTTTAATCTACATATAACGGAGAAAATGTAAAATATTTTTTATTTATTGAGAAAAATTTTATAGAACTATGTAGACATTGTAATTGTTAAATTGAAGGGCCGATGCAACATTGTTTAAAAGTTTATAAAGTGTAAAGTTTTTCTTTTTTGCCCAACAAAAGTTGGATAAATTGACAACTGAATCTTGTGTTAAATATAATTAAGATGAGAAATTAAAAATATGAAAATGACTGAATTCAAATTGAAATAAACTCAAATTGAATTGAACTTAAACTGAACATGAATCAAACTAAAGAAGAACTAAAATCGAAACCGAACTTGAATTGAAGTTGAATCGATTTTCGGCCGGTTTGCAATAAAAATTTTAGTTGTTGAATTTTAACTATAATTTCGAGACTATTTATACCCTACACCACCATATTGGATAGTATTATACGTTTATGCTGATGTTTGTAACACCAAAAATTATTAGTCCTACACCCACCTAAAAGTATACCAATCGGTTCAGAATCAATTTTTGAGTAGATTTAGATCTGTCTGTCTATCTGTCTATCTATATGTCTGTCTGTCAGTATGTCTATCTATCTGTCTGTCTGTGTTTCTGTCTGTCTGTCTATCTATCTGTCTGTCTATCTATCTATCTATCTATCTATCTATCTATCTATCTATCTATCTATCTATCTATCTATCTATCTATCTATCTATCTATCTA
>NC_060950.1:10025956-10027822 GCF_022045245.1 Lucilia cuprina
AGTTCAGTTCTAGTTCAGTTCTAGTTCAGTTCTAGTTCAGTTCTAGTTCAGTTCTAGTTCAGTTCTAGTTCCGTTCTAGTTCAGTTCTAGTTCAGTTCTAGTTCATTTTTAGTTCAGTTCTAGTTCAAATCTTTTTCTGTTCAACTTTCAAAAAAAATTCTTAAATATTTTTTTATAACCTTTACTTTAAATGTCTTTCAATTGTATCATACAAAAGGCGACAATAAATATGTATTTACAATTCAATTGCTTCTTGTGCAATTTGTCAATTAAATAAAAACTACACATGATACTATTAAAATATATTAATTTTTATATGTTGTTATTAAATTTGCAATTTAATGGTCTTTTGAAGAAGTTGTTTTGAATTAAAATTTAATAACTATAAATTTATAAATATTATTATAAAAAAATATTGTCAATTTACTATAACGACTATAAAATAATAAAAATTGTGGTTGTAATTAGATGACTAAAGCTACAAATGGATGAGAAATTAAACTAACGTTTACATATTTATTATTGAAACATAAACTAAGAATAATTATTTATGATTAAAATACAATTAAATTATAATTGAAATAAATGTATGAGAAATTTTTTTAAATAGAAATATTATATTTTAGATATTTGATCGATGCAAGTTTTTTTAAAAACTAATTTAAAGTTTTATATAAAAATCTTACTTAATTTATCATATAAAAATTAATTTATTTGAATTAAATTATGAAAAAAAGAAAAAAATAATATAAATCCTTAGTTTATAAAACATGTTTTTTTTTTTGTTTTGTGTGAAGAAAAACTTAACCAGCAAGTTTGTAACTTAAGTCTTTCGTTTTATTAAACAATTTTCTCGCCAAACTTATTTGCAAGTAAATTATTACCCCCAAACTGTGTTTCATTTTTTACAGATATTTTTTTTATTTAAACAAAAAGAAAAAAAATAATATAAATTTTAATCAATAGTGAACATGTGCCTAGTGTTAACCTTTCTACTCTCCTCTAAAATAAAAAACGCAATATGTAAAACTAAAAATGTTATATAGTATTTTCTACGAAAAGAAAAACTTTAAAATGTAATTTCTTTAAACATGAACAACATTTATATAATGACCAATTGCAATAACAACCAAATAATGTCTGGACTAACTTATGACTTGAACAGAAATAGAGAAAGAAATAGGGAATACCACAAAATGTTTGGTGAAGTAAAGCTTTTTTTGTGCAAAAGCAAAAAAGCTAGTTTTTAACACGCAGTTTTTTTAACGGGGGAAATCAGTGACTAAACTAGTGAGTATATTCAAAATTTAAATTATTTTTAAAATAAAAAAGCATTTTTTTGTTTTTTCCTTAATTCAGCAATTTATTACATATTTTTTACACAAAAGATATTTTCTACAAAGGGCTCATATGGAGGAAAGCGTAAATAGGGTTCTTTCTATACATCTTTTGGTAGAGGCATTTACGTGTTAATAGTGTTTATAAGTAAATTTTGACTTTCAATTAATTTTATGAAGGGCAGTTTGAATGAGGTCTAGTGCCTAACGAAACTAGATCATTAGAAAAATCGTCAGTGTCATTTAGACATTTATAAAACTAAAGTGACGAAATAATGAACCGAATTCAACAATTTTCAATAACGTTTTTTCTTGTGTTAAAATAAGAGTATGTGTCAAATTTCAATAGATATACAGACAGATAGACAGATAGATAAATAGATAGACAGACAGACAGACAGACAGAGAGACAGACAAACAGACAGACAGACTTATAGACAGACATACAGATAGACAGACGGATAGATAGATAGATAGATAGATAGATAGATAGATAGATAGATAGATAGATAGATAGATAGATAGATAG
>NC_060950.1:10027922-10043560 GCF_022045245.1 Lucilia cuprina
AGTATAAAGTATAAAGTATAAAGTATAAAGTATAAAGTATAAAGTATAAAGTATAAAGTATAAAGTATAAAGTATAAAGTATAAAGTATAAAGTATAAAGTATAAAGACAATGTTTAAATTATATTTTCCCGCTGTCACTTTGGTGAAGGGTAAATAAAAACTTTTTGAAAAGAACTATTTACTAACAATGTTTATTTTAGCCAAAACAATATTACCTTATTTGCATTTTAAATACCATAAATAAAGGCAAAATAACATTTAATTACCTGTTAGCTGCAAAAACGCATTCTTTTCTCATTGACAATATTTTATTTTTAACTATGCGAAGTTAAAACTAGACTCAGAATTCTAAAATTACAAGAGCACATGGTTAAGGCAATAACAAATGCAATGAAATGAACATCTTTTTACTTGCCACTTTACCACGCAGGCTATTAAAATAGAAACGTATGTATGCCCCGTTTCCCCTTTAAAACACACATACCGAACAAATGTACCACAATAACTATGTTAAGAGCATACGTACAAATGCACATATAATTCAACGAATGCAATAGACTGTGCTATGCAACAAACAACAAACAGCCCCAAAATTGGTAGTGATTGCAACATTTGGTACAATTTTTAACAACAACTTAAAATACTAACGATTGCTAAGTTTAGGCAAATACAACAGGGACATGAGTTGTATGTATGTAATACCAACTAGTTAGTCTTTCAACTATTTACTAACAACACATGCATACATACTTATTATATGTGTATATATGCATGAATACATATGATTGTATGAATGTTTGTTTTAAAGTAAATAGCTTTTAAAACTAAAATGCCTTCATAGTTAGTGGTAAGTAACTAACGCAAAATATCTATTATTTTTTTAATTTTTTTTTTTTCATTGTAGTAATGCCAATTTTAATGTTAATGTTTGCTAAGACAACTTTAACAAAAAAAATTGCTGAAAAAAAAAGAACTTAAGTATTTAACAATACAATGTGTTGCTACAGCTAAAGTTGCAAAGAAATAGAGAGAGAAAGAGTGTGTGACTTAATGATGTTCATTTCATTTTGGTTTAAATTTTAATGTTGTAGATGAAAATCGAAATAGGATTTTTTTTACTCATTTTACCACTTGCTTGCTCGATCTGTCTGTCTGTCTATCCTACTGTATTGTGTGGCTTGTGTGTTGTAAGTATTGTTTTGCCTGTTTGCTGCCAGTTTTACATAAACAGTTTTTTTTTCCTTTAAAACAAATGTTGCACTGTTAAAATACAAAGTATTAGAAAAGAAGTATAGTGTTAAAAAATAAAAGACAACTAGAAAATCTTAATGAATGTATTAAATGAAAACCTTACGCACTAAATGGAAACTAAATATGAAATATGTTTTGTTGGTAGTTAAATAGGTTTTGCTTTAAAATTGGGGGGAAATATGCTTAGAAAAAGGAGTTTCGTTATAAGTGGAAAGATATTGGAACGTGTGTTCTAGCAATAATATTGTCTGGACTATAGTCAAATTAAGTCTATAGTACAGACTATAGTCATGAATATAGGCTGATATACATATAGTCAAAACAATTGAATAATCTATAGAAGACAATAAGTAGTCTGATCTATAATCAATACTTAGCTATAGTCATTAGTCAAGTTTATATACTAATCTAAAGCCAATACGTTTAATCAACCTATTGTTAAGTCTTATCTAAAGTAAATATTGTAGACTAATCACTAATCATGATTAAAGACTAATATATAGTCAAAAATATATACTAAACTAAAGAAAAATCTATATACATAACTATAGATTAGACTATAGCCTTGACAGAAACTAGATTATAGTCTTGACTAAAAAAAAGGTTATAGTTTTCGCTACACCTTACTCTAAGTCTTAGATAGAGATTGGACTACAGATCGACTTTTGACTATAGAGTAGTCTATATTCTTGATTATAGAGTAGTCTATAGTCTTGACTATAGAAATAGTCTATAGTCTTAAATATAGAGTAGTCTATAGTATTGACTATAGAGTAGTCTATAGTCTTGACTATAGAGTAGTCTATAGTCTTGACTATAGAGTAGTCTATAGTCTTGACTATAGAGTAGTCTATAGTCTTGACTATAGAGTAGTCTATAGTCTTGACTATAGAGTAGTCTATAGTCTTGACTATAGAACAGTCTATAGCCTTGACTATAGAGCAGTCTATAGTCTTGACTATAGAGTAGTCTATAGTCTTGACTATAGAGTAGTCTATAGTCTTGAATATAGAGTAGTCTATAGTATTGACTATAGAGTAGTCTATAGTATTGACTATAGAGTAGTCTACAGTCTTGACTATAGAGTAGTCTACAGTCTTGACTATAGAGTAGTCTATAGTCTTGACTATAGAGTAGTCTATAGTCTTGACTATAGAGTAGTCTATAGTTTCGACCATAGAGTAGTCTATAGTCTTGACTATAGAGTAGTCTATAGTCTTGACTATAGAGTAGTCTATAGTCTTGACTATAGAGTAGTCTATAGTCTTGACTATAGAGTAGTCTATAGACTTGACTATAGAGTAGTCTATAGTCTTGACTATAGAGTAGTCTATAGTCTTGACTATAGAGTAGTCTATAGTCTTGACTATAGAGTAGTCTATAGTCTTGACTATAGAGTAGTCTATAGTCTTGACTATAGAGTAGTCTATAGTCTTGACTATAGAGTAGTCTATAGTCTTGACTATAGAATAGTCTATAGTCTTGACTATAGAGTAGTCTATAGTCTTGACTATAGAGTAGTCTATAGTCTTGACTATAGAGTAGTCTATAGTCTTGACTATAGAGTAGTCTATAGTCTTGACTATAGAGTAGTCTATAGTCTTGACTATAGAGTAGTCTATAGTCTTGACTATAGAGTAGTCTATAGTCTTGACTATAGAGTAGTCTATAGTCTTGACTATAGAGTAGTCTATAGTCTTGACTATAGAGTAGTATAGGTCTTGACTATAGAGTAGTCTATAGTCTTGACTATAGAGTAGTCTATAGTCTTGACTATAGAGTAGTCTATAGTCTTGACTATAGAATAGTCTATAGTCTTGACTATAGAGTAGTCTATAGTCTTGACTATAGAGTAGTCTATAGTCTTGACTATAGAGTAGTCTATAGCCTTGACTATAGAGTAGTCTATAGTCTTGACTATGGAGTAGTCTATAGTCTTGACTATGGAGTAGTCTATAGTCTTGACTATAGAGTAGTCTATAGTCTTGACTATAGAGTAATCTATAGTCTTGACTATAGAGTAGTCTATAGTCTTGACTATAGATTAGTCTATAGTCTTGACTATAGAGTAGTCTATAGTCTTGACTATAGAGTAGTCTATAGTCTTGACTATAGAGTAGTCTATAGTCTTGACTATAGAGTAGTCTATAGTCTTGACTATAGAGTAGTCTATAGTCTTGACTATAGAGTAGTCTATAGTCTTGACTATAGAGTAGTCTATAGTCTTGACTATAGAGTAGTCTATAGTCTTGACTATAGAGTAGTCTATAGTCTTGACTATAGAGTAGTCTATAGTCTTAACTATAGAGTAGTCTATAGTCTTGACTATAGAGTAGTCTATAATCTTGTCTATAGAGTAGTCTATAGTCTTGTCTATAGAGTAGTCTATAGTCTTGAGTATAGAGTATTCTACAGTCTTGACTATAGAGTATTATACAGTCTTGACTATGGAGTATTCTATAGTCTTGACTGTAGAGTAGTCTATAGTCTTGACTATAGAGTAGTCTATAGTCTTGACTATAGAGTAGTCTATAGTCTTGACTATAGAGTAGTCTATAGTCTTGACTATAGAGTAGTCTATAGTCTTGACTATAGAGTAGTCTATAGTCTTGACTATAGAGTAGTCCATAGTCTTGACTATAGAGTAGTCTATAGTCTTGACTATAGAGTAGTTTATAGTCTTGACTATAGAGTAGTCTATAGTCTTGACTATAGAGTAGTCTATAGTCTTGACTATAGAGTAGTCTATAGTCTTGACTATAGAGTAGTCTATAGTCTTGACTATAGAGTAATCTATAGTCTTGACTATAGAGTAGTCTATAGTCTTGACTATAGAGTAGTCTATAGTCTTGACTATAGAGTAGTCTATAGTCTTAACTATAGAGTAGTCTATAGTCTTGATTATAGAGTAGTCTATAATCTTGTCTATAGAGTAGTCTATAGTCTTGAGTATAGAGTATTCTACAGTCTTGACTATAGAGTATTATACAGTCTTGACTATGGAGTATTCTATAGTCTTGACTGTAGAGTAGTCTATAGTCTTGACTATAGAGTAGTCTATAGTCTTGACTATAGAGTAGTCTATAGTCTTGAGTATAGAGTAGTCTATAGTCTTGAGTATAGAGTATTCTACAGTCTTGACTATAGAGTATTCTACAGTCTTGACTATAGAGTATTCTATAGTCTTGACTATAGAGTAGTCTACAGTCCTGACTATAAAGTAGTCTATAGTCTGGACTATATATTAGTCTACAGTCTTAACTGTAGAGTAGAGAGTAAAAATTATAGACAATCTTATTAGTTAACTTCCCCGCAACAAATCCCTCCTATAATCAGAAAATTTCTACTCATTTTCTTTAAATAATTTTTGTTATCTGTTTTCTTTGGAAATATTTCTAAAACTACTTATTACTTTAAGCAAAACATTTATTACATGGGAGGCCGTTGTGTAACAAAACAAAAACGAAGGTTATTAAATCAAAACCTTAAACTAAACATAAAATTTCTTATGCTATTTGCTAATACATTTCTAAGTGATTAGTTAACTGTTAGTTTTCAACAGTTCAGTAATAAATTATAATTACCACTAAATATTCTAGTCATTTTAAACGAAACTAGAAATAAAGAAGAAATTCCTAAGAAAACAAAAAACTACCCAGATCCTGTGAAAGAATTAACTTACAAAAAACAACAAAAACAAAAAAAGAAAAAAACCTATAGAACCAGCAAGGCAACTTAAAAAAGTTAATCGTTAATTTTGTTGACCATGACATAATAATCTCATAAGCTGTCAACTTTTAGCCTGACTACAGTTTATTTTATAAAATAAATACATGCGTGAGCATTTTATTTCTCTGTTTCTACTTCCTTCCTCTCCTCCTCTTTTAGTGTTTATAACTAACTTGGCTTTAAGTTTGTAAACTTTAAAACTGGGTGTTCTTTTTCCGTTTTTTTTTTCTTTTTTTTTTTAGATTTTCTCCTTTAATTTGTTGTTGTTGTTTTTTCATTGCTCTTCTTAGTCAAGTTTAGTGTTTATCAGCTAAGAAGGAGTAGTTTTGGTTGGTCTTAGTCTCTGGCATGCTATATGCGTGTTTTATAGTTAAAAACTAACATCTGTCTGTATGCGTTAACGATTTTTTTTAATTTCTTAACAAAAAAAAAATGGCTAAACTACATACAGGGTTTTAAATTATAAGTATTTTTTTTTCTTTACGCGAAAATGTAGTTTTGTGTGAGCAACAGCTGATAATAACTGAGTTTAAATAGAAATTTATGTTTAAACTAAATTTCTTTCCTTTTTTTTCGTAGTTTTTGTTTTTCTGCCAGTCAGATAAGAAATTTATAATTTGTGGGAATGTGCAATTTAGAAATCATCATAACGGTATTTAGCTGTGTAGTAGAAAGCAGTCAAAGGACAGGAAAATTTTCAAAATGATTTCTTTTTTTTTTTTTTGCTATGAAATAAATTGCAAACTGTTTTTTTTTTCTTACTGATGTAAACGTTGTTATTTTCAAATTCAGTTAAATAAACATCAATGAATGATTCAGCATATTTAAAATAAGTTTCTAGTCACTCCAGACTCAAAGTGGAAATAATTTGGTATCTCGGGAACTATAGGAGATGTCATAACGAAATTTTACATAGTTGTAGCTGTTCTGTTTTCAAATAGATTTATAATGATATGGGTTAATAGATCGTATGGACCCACTATATATCGCCCCTCAAAATTTCCTACCTTATGACGCAAATACGCTTTCTCTTTTTAAATCAGAAGTTATTTAGGTATTTAGTATTTAGGTACTTAAGCCACTGTAGTGATTAAGGTATTATGCGTTTATTCTAATGTTTGTAACAAAATATTGGTCCTACCAATCAGAATCACTTTCTGAGACGATTAAGCCATATCCGTCTTTCTGACTGTCTGCTCGTATAAATCAAGAGCTATATCGGTTTATTATACCCTACACCACTATAGTGGTAAAATGGTATTATGTGTATGTATAACACCCAGAATTCTCTAGCTAAGTTCCTACACTATTACTACACTATCGAGATACAGCACAACCAAGCGAAATATAAAAGTGTGTCTTTCTCGAAAACTATAAGAAATACAGCAAAAACAAACAAAATCTGTGATCACTTTTATTTCATACCAAAAACCGATATTTTGAGTGAAAACATAAAAGTCCATTTTTCTCGAAAACCGTAAGAGATACAGCAAAAACAAACGAAATCTGTGATCACTTTTATTTCATACCAAAAACCAATATTTTGAGTGAAAACATAAAAGTGTGTTTTTCTCGAAAACTATAAGAGATACAGCAAAAACAAGCGAAATCTATGATCACTTTTATTTCATATCAAAAACCAATATAAAGTCCATTTTTCTCGAAAACCGTATGAGATGCTCTCCTTATCAAGAAACTCAGTTTCCTGAATGTAATTCCTAAGAATCTTCCAATCTGTGTTAGTCAAGAATGTTATTTCTAGAATAACATCACTTCCAAGATACTTGGATCTAACTTCGACGAATGCCTGGCAGTGGCAAAGAAAGTGCTTCAGAGTTTCAATGTCCTCTTCACATGCTCTAACGCTGTCCCCTCCAATTTTACTTAGATGTGCTCGTAATCCTGTGTGTTTACTCAGAATACGTACCATCATACTAACTTCAGAGTTGCTCATTTTGGGGAGATTTTTCGTCTTACTCTCATCAGGTTCACCCCATAGGATCTTCGTGATTCTACTCACTGTTTCATTATTCCAAGACGCCTTATGGGATTCTCTCATACATATTTTTAGTTCAGCTTTTGTTGCGTCGAATGGTTTTGCGTTTGTCAGATTAACTGCCTCGAGTTCCCTCCCCTTTAACGCAATTTCATTCACCCTTTAGTTACCAGTTCAGTTAAAGCTTTCATACAATCCAATACGGTCTTAGATTTAGTTCTATCACCTGGTATCTCCCTAATTGACGTATGGCTGTCGGTAAATATATAAAGCGTTGTGGGCGCCATATTTATTCTAATCCAATTTACGCATTCTGTTATTGCTCGTACTTCTGCCTGGTAGCTTGTGTTATGATTTGTTAAACGGTGGTATATTTCTGCTTCTGGATCTTCAATATAGTACCCCAGCCACATTTTATTCCCCAATTTAGAGTCACCCGTGTAACAACGGATTTCTACTGGTATTTTCTCTGATGTTCCGCTTAACCAAGACATTTTATCTGGGATCATCGTTTTAAAGTTTCCGACATAATCAGTGTCCAGTGTCCGGCACGTCCGATGATTGTGTATAACCTTCCAAACTGTATCCAGTATACATTGATGACATGTTCTATAACCGCTTTTGTCCAATTCGCCTAAAGTAAAGAGCCGTTCGGCTGTAAGGGCCGCCTCATATCTTAAATATCTTTCAATAGGTGGAATATCTAGCAACGTTTCCAGAGCCTTGGTTGAAGTAGTACACATGGCACCACTTATACCCAAGCGGCATGTACGCTGAACTCCCTGTAGTAGACCCCATTTCATGCCTACAGTTCTCCAGCATCGATGTTCCTAATTAATCTTATCCTCTATGTGATGTCTCTATTTTAATTTTCGGTCAAGAATTACAACGAAGTACTTAACTTTGTGTGTCTGTCATCAGTAGTTTAGTCTGAACGAATCTGTTTGGATTCTAGCTTACTCTAGTCTATTGTATTCGATTTTATTTTACTCTGTTCGACATGAGCCAACTCTAGACGACTGTAGTTGTTTAGTTAACTCTAGATGACTATAGTTTTGTCGACAACAACATAATCACTACTCTAAACTACTCTATTGGACTCTAACAGATGCCAGAAGATACTCGAGTCAATTATAATTTTAAAGCTCTTTTCTTAGCATAATCCCCGCCCCTCTAAACACCAAATTGGTCATAACATTTGATCTTTTTCAAATATCTGTTTTTGTATCCTGTAAATTATGTACTTTTTTCATTTATTTTACTGTCATCTTTCACAATTGTTTTATGCAAATTTTGATTCCCTAACAGTGTTAATGCCTGCTGTACGCTGACTCTTATACACTCCATATATGATTTATAGAAAAATTTATAATTGTTCACAATCAAAACGATTTAACTGTCAACTCAATAACATAGATATCTATCTACTACATATGGATACAGCAAACAAATAAACCAACAAAGACAAACATTGTCTTTCTTTTTTAATCAGAAACATATAAAATCATGTTTAAACAAACAGAGATATGAAATGCAAAATAAGGAGAAGACAAAAAAAAAACAGAATGTCTCTTGTGTTGGTTAGTTGCATGCTCCTCCCGGTGTTTATTGCTGGATGATGATGATGATGCAACATTGTTGTTTAACAAAATATACAAAAAATTATAATTTATTTTCTATAGTTGATGTTGTTGTTGTATTGTTGTTGGTTTTGTTTATTTGTTTCCTTTTAGTTTATTTTCAGTATTAAGCCATAATATTAAGCAGTTGGGGTTTAGTTTTGTATTATTGCAAAACAACCCAGGGTTTCTATTTTCAGACATTATTAATATTGTATGAAATTTCTAATGTTGAGTATTATAAATGAATTGTAACGTATTTTAACATATAAAAATCCTATGTATGGGCCAGGTTTGTTATAAGACAGACAGACAGACATATAGTCAGTATCATAGTGGGTATACAAATCATGACAGTTTGTAATTGCCACATTTGTAAATTAATATACAAAAATAAAAATATACGAATGTTAGCAACATATGTATGTATGTGTGATGATATTTTCTTTTTCTTAAGCCATAAATATGCTTGAGTTGCTGTTAATTTTTGTTGCTGCATATAAAAGACCATATCCTCAACAAATATTTATTTCTATGTATGTATGCATGTATGTAGTTTTTTGTGGCGTTAAGAGTTATTAAAACATACATACATACACACTCGCTAAATATTCAGATTCATTTTATATACATCCACATAAGATCATTTATATTAGTATAAAATTGTATGATATTTGCTACCATACTAATAACGGCCTGTTGCGACTTGTAACCGTTTGCAGCAAATGTTTAAATATTTGTCTATCCTCATTTGTTTAATGTTCCAAGATCACTTTGCTCTGCTATAAAATGCTCTGTGTTGAAAAATTATACATTTGCTGGTCGATCGTTTTGTTTGTTGTATTAATATATGTACATATGTTGTTTGTTTGTTTGTAGTTGTTGTAACAAATGATTGGTAATATAAAATAAGCGGTAGTTTTATGATGCTAAATTTAATTGTTAATGGCCAACACATGCACACTAACATTGCAACAAACGTATGATGCCCCCTTTTATCCGCCTGCTAGCCATGCCACAGCAACATAATAGTATTTTCCTCTTTTTAAACATTTTACTTTAAAATGTATTAAATGAAAAATTGTTAAATTATCAATAGTTTTGTTCATTAGTTTAACATGTCTACTCGTACTTAAATACTACTAGTGTACATACATTCGGTCCGTCTGTATTTTTAAATGGGTCTTAAAAAAGAGTGTGTGAATATTTTTTCGTTTAAACAACTTGAAAAAAAATGTTTGAAAACTTTAACAAGATTTTAATATGTTGGTCTATAAAGATGTAATTATTAAAGATTACAATTAACAAATAAAAATAAAATGTTTAGATGTGATAATTAAAAGTGTTCAAAATAAAAAATAACAAATGAAGTTTGTTGCTTAAATCTTTCGTTTTATAAGAAACAAAAGAAACACAACGAAACTACATAAATAAGTTGTGTGCCCTGTTGGCTAGTAGTCAGTGTTCTAGTCTGTCAGATCGGGGATTGTAGGTTCGATTCCCAACATAAAGTATAAAGTATAAAGTATAAAGTATAAAGTATAAAGTATAAAGTATAAAGTATAAAGTATAAAGTATAAAGTATAAAGTATAAAGTATAAAGTATAAAGTATAAAGTATAAAGTATAAAGTATAAAGTATAAAGTATAAAGTATAAAGTATAAAGTATAAAGTATAAAGTATAAAGTATAAAGTATAAAGTATAAAGTATAAAGTATAAAGTATAAAGTATAAAGTATAAAGTATAAAGTATAAAAATAATTTCGCTTTCAAAAATTAAATACAATTTCAAATTATATTTTTCAAAATCATTTCTCAAAAAAACTTAATCCCATAAATTTCAATATCCAATAATCAAACACTAACCACAAATTGCCAATTTACTATCGGTTAATAAGATCACCTTTGACGACGTCATCATCATCAGCACTACCATCATCGTCATCATCATTACTATTATTGTTATTACGTCTATAGCTACTTTTCAAAAGCAACAAAACATGAAAATGCTCGTAAAACTAAATCCTTTAACACACAAAGTGAACAAAAAAAAGGTCTGACTGCTGCTTATTCTGATGTTTTGGCTATAAAAAGCCAAATCGAATTTTTGCACCTTATTACCAACGTGATGAGATTTTTTCTGCTTTTCGTTAGGTTTTGCTAACTTATGGCATTTCACAGACACCCAGCCAGAGACCAATGGCCAGACGGATCGACGGTATTTGATGTGTTTTGTTTGCAACTTTTTTTTTTTTTTTTTGTTTTACCAATTGCAAATATATAAAACATAAAACCTTAGGAATGAAGAAAGAAAAAAAGAAACAAATTATTGAAAAAAAAGAAACAGCAGCTTTAACAAGTTCACACCACAATTTCCTGGCACGTACTTAACGAGAAATAATAAAGTCGGCAAATATTATTATTATTTGCTTATGAACTTATTTCAACAATAAATAAAATACACAAAAAGCCAACAGCAGAAATATATATAAGGAAAATAAAAATTGAGAAATAATTGAAATCTAAAAAAGTGATAAAAAAAATAAAATAATTTTTTCTAAAGAAAAAAAAGATTTAGAAAATAATTGATGATTAATATGTAGTTATGAGAGTTTTTAGAAATTATTAGAAACAAAGAATTTATTTAAATTTATTTTTATAAAAAAAAGAAAGAAAAAACTTACTTAACAACGCCTTCATAAATATGAAGCAACATAGAAAATGTTTTATATGAAAATTACTTTAACATAAAAATAAACTTATAATTATAGATTAATAGAAACCAAACTATTTTAACAACTATTTGAAACTTTAATGAACAAGAAAAAATTCAGTAACTGAAAAACTACAACAACACCACGCATAAACAGGCAAAAAACAACTTGTTAAACCTCTAACAAACTTATTAATGGCACAAACCCCTCAAAAAAAAAAAACAGAAAATATATTAATAAATAAATATACATATAAATATCAGCAAATCAACAAATAAATTTAACAGTCAAAAAAAATATTATACACATGTAGAGTAAAAAAACACTTTATTAACCAAATATGAACTCTATGCACCAGCCAAACAACTGGCGCAAACAGACATGTTACCACAAAAACCCCAAAAAAAATTTTTTTTCTCTATTAGAAACTAGATCATTATACGGTTGATTCAAGGAATCGTTAGAAAAATATATGAATATTTTTGTTTTTCTTGTTGCAAATGAATGTTACCAACACGCTTAAAGTCATTATTATTAATTTTTTTTTCTATACGCTACAGTTCAGTTTAGTTCGCAGTCCATTGCTTGAGTTTGAGTTAAGTTGTTTTTTTTATTGTTGTTGTTGTTTCATTCCTTATCTCTGGTATTGACCATGTCGGTTAAATCAATATTTAAAATCACATAAATTTTAAAATTACAAACACATTCGCATACGTGTTTAGATATTAAGAGTAATATATATTTTTTTGTTTTCAAAAAAATTAAATCAAATTATAAATAAAAAAAACTTTTAACAAAACGAGTAACATTAAAAGAAAATTTTACATAAACGTTAAAATTTACTATACATACTGTAATGGTTTTCGAAAAAAATAAGGCATTTAGGCCGGCTATATTGTCTGAGTCACTTAGTCAAAGTACACTTGAAGAAATACTTCAAATAAGACAATGAATTCCTTAGTTTAAAAGTTCTCAAATTTTTGGTAATGGTCAGTAGTTATTTCATACATTACTTGGTAATATGTGTGTGACCTACGGTAGGTTTGTGGTTAGTGTTCCCACCTGAGACATTGGTTAAGGAGCGCACAACAGGCCCCATAGAGGCCTTGGTGTATTTCTTTGGATTTGATGTATATATGTACATCCTCTTTTCAAACTAACTGGTAATAAGAGATCATTATCGTTCACATTATTTCATTCAGCTGAATAGGTTATTACTGATAAAGAACAAAGCAATTTCAATTTGTTATAGCCCATTTGTTTAGGGCATTATTTTAGCAAACAGAGGGTTCGTGGTTCGAGTCCTGCTGGATACCTTTTATTTATTTTTTTCTTTTTCTTCAAACTGACATTCATTTATATTTTTCTCTAACCAGGAAAAGATTGAAAGTAATGCTATGAAATCTCTCTTCACTACTTTTTCATTCCAGTAAGAATACAAACCAGGAACTTCGGTTTGTTAGTTAAATGTTCTACTTCACTGCAACATAGCTTAGCAATTTTATTGAAAGTCATATAATGGTTTTCAGATACAAAGTAATTGTTTTTTTTTTAATATAACAACACGCAAACAAAATGACAATGCCAAAAGTAAAGTACTACTATTTCAGATTAAAAGAAAGTTATTACTCGAGTACTTCAAAGTAATGCAGACGGCAAGTAAATAGTCATTGAAAATTAAGTGGTTAAGTGGTTATGTATGTACAACCCATTACCGAGTTTTTGCTGGGTAGTGAAAATTAAATATCAAAATTATTGTTTGTTGTATTTTATACTTTATACTTTATACTTTATACTTTATACTTTATACTTTATACTTTATACTTTATACTTTATACTTTATACTTTATACTTTATACTTTATACTTTATACTTTATACTTTATACTTTATACTTTATACTTTATACTTTATACTTTATACTTTATACTTTATACTTTATACTTTATACTTTATACTTTATACTTTATACTTTATACTTTATACTTTATACTTTATACTTTATACTTTACTTTATACTTATTTTTCATTAAATCGGAGGAAGGGCTCCGTCAGGAAAATTGTTCTCTCCATTGCCAATGTCTCAGCTGGGAGTCAAACTCACAACCTCGGGTCTGGCAGACGTAAACACTAACTACAAGCCTACTTAAGGCCACAACACCTTGTACTTCTTGTGTAGTTCTCCATCAGTAAAACTCTTTTTATTTATTTTTATATTGATTATTAAGAATTTTTTTCGCTCAGTGTTTTTATAAATGAAAAAATATTTGAATTTTAAGCTTTTAGTAAAATATATTTGTTGATTTTTCTGAACATTTTTTTACTGATATGGTTTTTAAAAATTATTATTATGTTTATTAGTAGAGCACAAGACTAGACCATAAGATATAGACATAAACTCAAATGTTAAATATTAATTTAAGGGGAAGGTAAACCAACAATAAAACTTACAGTAATGTTCTAAGCTTACTACACAGTAGTAGGAGAACTGTTTATAAATTACCAACTTTCTTAAGCATATCATGGATATTAAACCTTTGAAATTAAGTTTTGTTTTCAGGTGAAGGTTACTTTCCCCTTTTTAACATATGTATGTATGTTACTACAATTTTTTCACAATTTTCCTTGTAAATGTAGTTGTATTTTATATAAAATTTAAAATTTTTTGTCGTCATTGATTTAGAAATACTTTTTTTTAGCTTATTAAACACATTTAGTTGTTTAGCTGATTTTGCTGATTTTTGTTGTTAGTGTTTAATGTCCAAGCTTTTCTTACAATTATTTGATTTACGATCTTTAATATAAAAATAACAGGAATTAAATGTTAATATTGCGCAAACAAACAAATAAATAGACAGATGGACGGACGGACAGAGAAAAACATACAAAAGCAAACGACAGACTAAACATTTTGGCATATTAGTTTTAATATGAAGAAAAATTTTAAATTTTTTACCAACTAAGCACACACACACACCTCTATATAAACTTTGAAAACAAATGGTAAAATATTTTTTAAGATTAAAACTTTTCAAACTTAAGTGTGCGAAAACATTTATTTTTCAAAAAACAATTTTCCAAACACTAAGGCGAAATAAAAGTCACACAACACTATGGACTCGCACTCTAAATTACAACGTCATTCGTATGCATATATTTTTTTTATATTTCTGAAAATTTTTTTGTTATAGTTTTGTCCAATTTTATTTTAAAGTCTGTCTTACACAGTGTCTGTCTGTCTGTCTGATGTTTCTGTTGTTTTGTCGGTTATAAAGTCATTTTTTGTAGTTTTCATTTTATAGATTTTGGAGTGTATTTTAATGTAAATGTAGTTCCATTTGATTATGTTTAGAATTTTAATTTATATTTTGTTGCTAGTTGTCGAGACATGTTTGTTTTACATTAGTTTTTACTACATACAGCTTTTTTTTATTGATTTTGTTAAAGTTTATTTATTTAAAAGGAATTTTAATTTAATTAATGGTTTAGGATTTGCTAAATTTTCCAAAACAAAAAATGTAAGAAAAAAATTATAAATTATGTGGCAAATTGTTGAAAATCTTATACTAAACAAAAAATATAATTTTTCCTTTAAAAACCAATATTTTTAACAAAAATTTTATATTTCATTAAAAGTTTTAATTTAACAAATCTTTTTAAAAACTTTAAATTTTACAAAACTTTTTATATCATACCTCGTTTTATTACCAATATTAAATAATATTAATTTTCTTCTACTTCTCTCTCGTTACAGGTTAGTGCAAAACAATTTTGCCTTTTAAAATTGATTATTTCAAGTATTTATGAATGTGTTTTGTTTTTCTAAACACACTTGAGTATGTGAATTATTATTGGAATGTTATGTGAGTATTATAAATTGACACCTTTTTAAAAGAAAAAGTAATAGTTTCATTATAGTTTTTGCCCAATAAATGTCAATAAATTATGTGAAAATCTATACGTTTTTCTGTATTTTTGACAGCCGCACATGCAAACTGCCAAAAGATTTTCAACATTTTTTTTTAGGAATTTTATAACTTTTATTGAATTGCTTAACACAAATATGTTGAAAACTTATTATGAGCAACTTTTGATAAAATTTAAATCATTTTAATTAGCAAAAGAATATGGAAAGCTTAAATTTTAAGTATTCACGAATGAAGAGAGCAAAAATCTTACAAATGGTGCAACCAGTATAATTTCATTACAACTCAGTTTTACTTCAGTTCTAGTTCAGATCTAGTTAAGTTCTAGTTCAGTTCTAGTTCAGTTCTAGTTCAGTTCTAGTTCAGTTCTAGTTCAGTTCTAGTTCAGTTCTAGTTCAGTTCT
>NC_060950.1:10043660-10045436 GCF_022045245.1 Lucilia cuprina
GATAGATAGATAGATAGATAGATAGATAGATAGATAGATAGATAGATAGATAGATAGATAGATAGATAGATAGATAGATAGATAGATAGATAGATAGATAGATGTATATGTAAGTTATAATAGAAGTTCTTCAAAATAAGCGCGTATGAAGAAGTCATTGAAAAGTAAGTTGTAATGTCAGTATAAGTCATTACCCAGCTTTTACTGTAAACCTGTTAACCACTATTTAGAAAGAAGTCAAAAGTTTTATCAAACTAATCTTATAGTTCATATTTGGTCCCACTCGAATACAAATACCGACTACACACAACTTTAATATTGAGAATGGGGTGTAGGTAATGGATAACAAAATGGAAGTAGTTCAATAGAAGCTGAGTCCATATGTTGTCAGAAGATTGTGAGTTTTGTAAAAAAAATTATTTGAAATTTATCGCAGTTTTACATAAGTTTAACATTTTTTAAATAAATATTTCTTGTTCTATTTTCAGGTAAATAATTGGAAAATCTTTAAAAAAACGTATGTAGTAAAACTAAGATATCATCTAATATAAATGGATATTTATTAGCCATCAAAATAAAATTTAAGAACTTGTCTTTTATCTTGTTATACATAAATTAGACTTTAAAAACTTCATGATATAGTTTTACACTTAGTTATTTATATACTTTTATAAACGCAAATATCTCTGCATTATAAATATGTTTTTAAAATTATGCAATAATTTAATTGCTTTAACAAAGCGTTAATTACAATGAAAAATATATATAAATAAATATTACTCATACGTCTGATCTACACACACACATACAAAAAACTCAAAACTATTTATAGTGTAAAAAAATATTTGTAAATTTTATAATATAATATCGAAAATAAGAAAACGAAATCAAAATGCAAAACAAATTTGCCACAAAATAATATAATGACAGGTGCTTTTTGGCTTTTCTGGCTCTATTTAATAAAATAAAAATTATTTCTTAAGAAGACAAAATAAATGCAGGCAGCTGTAAATGAAAACCTCCAACACCATGGTTTCAAAACGGATAAAAAATTTTGAAACTTTAAATTAAAACAAACCAAGCCACATGAGTAACTTATTCGCCTTCCTATTCACATGTATGAGACTCAAAACACAAAAAAAAACTTAATATTTATTTATATAAAACCAATTTTTTCTTCGATCAGATAATAATTGTTTTAAGTTACATTCAGTTGTTTATACACAATTTACTCTAACAGCAAAATGTATGTAATTGTTTTCAAATGCCATAAGTCTGTTTGTATGTACGTTTTTTTCAAAATTTGAACACAGCAAATAGTAGAGTATTGGTTACCTACAATGCGTTTTCGATTATATGGATTTTTTTCGTGCCAGGAGACTTATGTTAGTTTGAAAAAGTATTCAACACTTTTTATTTCAACATTTTCGTTTCGTTTTTCTTGCTGGTAGTTTTTGCAAATATGTACTCTTTTGCACACATGCCGTTTGAAAATGATGATGGGAAATTATGTGATACAAAAAAACTGAATTTAATACCAAATTTTTATCAAACACATAATTTGTCAGTTAGAAAATTATATGGAGAAATGAGTGTGCGGGTTAGCTCTATTTAGCAATAAACAAGAAATATACTTTTAATTGTTATTGGAAAATAACATAAATATAAGATACTAGCTATACCCAGTGTGCTTCGCTACCCTCATCGTAGTGGAATAAAATAAATATCATTATTGTAAATGTATATATATCTGCAATATCAATAATTCCCCTTTTA
>NC_060950.1:10045536-10050536 GCF_022045245.1 Lucilia cuprina
TATCTATCTATCTATCTATCTATCTATCTATCTATCTATCTATCTATCTATCTATCTATCTATCTATCTATCTATCTATCTATCTATCTATCTATCTATCTACTTACCGCGATCCCTTTCATACATGAAGTTATTTAAATGCTTACAAGGATTTTAATAAGTAGTCTGATCGGTTTAGTTTGGTACGTGAAAGTGTTTAAGGCAATCGGCCTTCGCTCAGGAGGATAACTTACAAATGTAATTACTTTTCTTACAACGTACTTTCCAATGACTACTATATATCACATGGATTATTTAGGAGTAGTCTAATAAGGTCTTATTTATAATGTGTTATATAAGAAAGTACTTCTTTTACATAAGCTGTATATGCTTTTTCATTCGATTTACAATAACTATTTATACCCTACACTACTTTAGTGGGGCTTCTGCTGATGTTTGTAATGCACAATAATATTGGTCCCATACCAACCTTAAAGTATCGGCTCAGAATCATTTTCTAAGTCAATTAAGCTATGTCCTTTCGTCTGTCCGTCCATGTAAACCTTGTAATCAAACTACATACAACAATTTCATTTGGAACACTTCTCATTTGTAAGCTTTTATATACATATATACTATCCAATAACAAACAATGATATTGGAACAATGTATTCTATATATGTATGTGAACAAACTTGTAAGATGATTATGATAATAATGTCTTTACTGATAATGATGAACAGAGAGGTGTGTTTTAATGTTATTTTAGTAACAATTTAACCAAAAGAAAGAATGAAAATCACACAAACATAAAAAGTAGCAAATCAAAAACCATAATCATAAACTTAACATTAAAACCAAAACAAAATGTTCATCTTCAACAACATTATATTGATCGATTTTAAATACAAGTAGTAGTTGTTGTTATTTTTACTGCACAAAGACAGTAGTAGTAGTGTTAGTAAAATAACTTAAGAATGTATTTTAAGCTAAAGAAAAATACCTTAAAATAATACTCATCATAATATAATGCCGACACAGACGCCATATCTTTTAGTATGATGAACTAAAATGACTCTCGCTCTCTCTTTTTTTGGTGTGTGTGTGTTTTTTTTTTTTTTTTTTTTTTTTTGAATGAGTGACTGACAGCTCGTCATTGTCAGTATGGACAGGTATGTAGAGAAAAAATCAGCAACATCATCTTAATAATACAAAAACCACATTATGGGCCCAAAAAAGACAAGAAAGAAAGCTTAAATAAACCCTTTTTTTAGAAGCCACATAATTACACTATATGTCTTGGGAGAAAGGGAAATTTTACTAGAGTTTATGATATACATACATAGATATGTATACATTACACTGTACATACATCCATACGTATATGTATGTAATAAAGATTGTCAAAGGCTGTTTAAAAAAAAGTTTGTTGCAACTAATTCTCCTAGCAATTTAACTTAGAATTATAATTGAAAATTTCTAAAATTTTAGAAAAAAATTGTTTCCTTAATCTTTTCGTTGGCAGTGTATTGGTTTAACTCCATATTTGAAATATTTTACAAAATGAAATGAATTTTTTGTGCCAATCAACTTAAAGTTATTCTGAGCTAAACAAAAAACATCTTTAACCACAAATTGCAAACAATTATGAAGAAGATAATATACGAATGCAATTTTTAATAAAAATTTTAAATTTCCATCATAAAATCACAAATGTGTTTGTGTTAATACACTGTCGTCAGACATACACTTCACTAATATTGGGTGTATGATCTAACTTTTGAACGTGATTTTTTAAGGGCATATATCTGTAGAAAACTTCGAATTATGGGCCAAACCCAGAAAAAATAATACGAAGTTCTTCCAAAAGAATTTAGCATCATTTCAAAAGTAGCACAATGTACTTTGACTTTCAAAGAAGCGGAAAAGAATCCGATTATGTTTAATATTGGAATATTTTTAATTAAATCCATTTCATTTTGAAGTTTTTTGGTTTTTTTTATTTATTTATATTAATATTATTTAAATCAGATTAGTTGTAATCTACAATACGACCATTTCACTTCTTAATAAGATCCAAAGAACAAGGATATACAAATTACATCCGGAGAATGACTTCGGATGTAGTGAATTTGGAATCAAATAAAAAATACATAAGAAGCCTGTGTTAAAATCATCACTTTCTCAGGTCTTTTTTAGTATTTCTCTGGGAAAATTCTACTTCTTTTTCACTTGTTTGGAAGTTCTTTTTTTCTGAGGAAGTACTATTTATTTTATAATTCAAAAAGTGATGGCACTGAAAAACTTTTGACAAAACTTAAACTTAACGTTTAAACGTTAAAATTAGAAGTTTTATGTGGAAGAAAAAGATTATCCCCGCCACTCGGATCTTTTCAGTATTTCCATGTTGTAAATTCTACTTCTATTTCCACGCTTTAGAAGTTCTTTTTTTGCTGGGGAAGTATTGTTTATTTCTATAATTCAAAAAAGGGGTGCCAATGAAAACTTATTACTAAACTGTTAGAGGGTTTTAAATGGAAGACAAAGATAATGCCCGCCACTGCCTAATTTTTTTAAGACCCAGAAATTAATGGCTCAAATTTTTGGTCTTGGAGTCAAGTCCAAAAAAGCGCTTGCAAAATTCTTAGAAGCTATTCAAGCTGCAACGTTTTGTAACCTACAAGAGGAGTCAAATACAGAGAGATTGAGTATTTAACGAATTGAAGATAAGACAACCAGCTAAAACATGGTAATGACTTGTACTTAGTCAACAACTTCCAAGCAAAATCTTTACTTACCCTGTAAATAGGGATACAAATTCTATTAAAAAAAAAACTAACTTATATTAATGATAACGACAACCTATTACCAAGTAATATGTGAAATAACTACATTTCCTACAATACTCATTACCAAAATTTAAAAATATTTTACTTGGTTACTTTTTAATGACTTATACATACCGGCTGTATTACTTACAAGTCTTAAAATGACTTACATTTACTTCATTATATAAGTACTTACTTAGGGCTTGACATATAGTTTTCAAACTTTGTTTTTACGCAAACGAAAAAAAATATTTTTTGGAAATCCAATATCCCAGCAAAAACATGGTTATGACTTACCGTTTAAAGCACTTACTTATTAACATAATTGTCAATGACTATTACATATCGTTGTGATTACATAGAAGTACTTTAATAACGTCTTATTAAAAATGTGTTGTATAAATACTTTATATATCATTAGTCATCTTCTTTGATAGTATAAAGAAACTGTATACGTTATATGTTCACACCCAGTAAAAACTTTCATTACCAAGTAAGGGATTAATTTAAATCACGGTAATGTCATTGGAAGCAAGTACTTACCACAAACGATTACAAGTAATTAGAAAATGTTGTTATTGTAAATCGTATGAAAAAAACGTATACAGCTTCTACTTCTTTACTGGCAAGATGACTAATAAATTAGAAAGTATTTATATAACACATTATTAGTAAGACCTTATTTGACTACTTCTATGTACTTAATCCAGGCGATATCTAATAGTCATTGAAAGGTATGTTGATGGTAAGTAAATTTTAGCATTTCGTTCGCCTACCCGGTAATGAAAGTTTGAGCTGGATTATAATAGACACAAACAACAAAACTGCGCATCATAATAAGTACCTACCTAACTCCTTATTTGTAAGTGAGAGTGGTATACAAATTACTTGCTTTAAACTTTTAAATAACTTTTGTGTAAGTAATTTTGAGTATTTTTTTCAATTTTCAAGTTTCTCCTGGATAACTTTAAGGACTACGAGAAAACGTTGTAAATATGTTAGTTTATTAAACCATAAGGAGTTGCCTGCGTAAGGATTCCTTGTTCTCTTACAACTATGCAGTTTTGAAATGTTTTTTTTTGTTAAACTAAAATGTGTTGTTTTTCATTATAAAAATGATTTTAAATAAACGATAAAAATAAACTGCAAATTGTATATGTCCAACCCTTTCTGTATTTTTGTCTCTCTCTATCTCTCTATTTTCTTGCAAAAGCTTAACCTTTGGTTTGATTGTGGCTTTTCTTAAGAATAACTTAAAAGAGTAACAAATACTAGCGTAATACAGTCAGTACCCAGCTGTTCTATCAAAAATTTTTATATTCTTCAAAATATCTAACTCAAAAGTTAGTATTAGTTACTTTTGTGTTCCTAAGTAATCTAATGTGTAGTTACTTAACTTTCTTTTAATAAGTGATGTATGAATAATAACTTGCCTATAGCCATGTGACTGTTCTAAACTAGTTTCTTACAGTCAGCATCCAACTGGTTCTACCAGAAAATGATATTTTCCTTAAAATGTCTAAAATAAAAGTTTGACTTAATCACTTTTGTGTTCCTTAGTTATCTAAAGAGTAGACATTTGACTTTCTCTCCGTACTTTCTTTCAATAAGTAACGTGTGATTAATATCTGTCAAATCTTGCTGTAATCGAAAAAAAAAACGTTTTTATAGTCACAATGACTATAAAAAAGTCATTGTGACTTACTAAACTAAATCCTTATTGTCACCCCGACCTACAGGGTAAATATATAAATAGATATTCATACTATAACCGACCCTGTTCACATGTATTTTATGTTGCCCAATATAAGGACGTTTACTGAAATTGTTTTGTGGTAAAAAAAGACAACAACAACAAAATCATTCGATCATACTCATCATTTTTGAAATTGCTTTCAACACCAGTTGGCTTAAAACACGATTTGTTATTTGACTTTAAAAAAAATATATCTTTGTTTGTGTGTATATTTTTTGGTGGCTGTTGTTGGTCGATGTTGCCTTCATCAGATATTGACTTGATTTTTTTTTTTGCTTCTTCTTCCTTCATATATATATAGTTAAAATATCATATTGTTTGCAGACAAACACACTGGGTAGTTTTTTTTTCTCTGAATGGTTATGAACAATATGTATATAGTTTTTTTTGTTGTTGTTTATTATATTATTGATGTTTTTCTATACCCTACACCAAAT
>NC_060950.1:10054322-10056245 GCF_022045245.1 Lucilia cuprina
TGAACTAGAACTGAACTAGAACTGAACTAGAACTGAACTAGAACTGAACTAGAACTGAACTAGAACTGAACAAGAACTGAACTAGAACTGAACTAGAACTGAACAAGATATGAACCAGGATTTTTTCAAATTTCGTAGTGTAAATAGTAGAACAAGGAATTGAGTTTTAAAAATGTTTCTTTATAGCCTAAAACTGATCTTGAGTTTGTTGTTTTATTTGGCAATACAGTGCAGTGCTGCGCTGTGTATTTGCTGAAATACATTTTTATTTAATACTTGGGATTGTATCGCGTATGTCGGCGGCGGCATGTGGTTATAACGTACAATTTTGTATGTGAAGTATGTAGAGTTTGTGTTTGTTTGTTGCTTATTGTCTTTGGTTTTTTTTTTTTTTGTTGATATTTTGTTTTTTTTACTCCTTGGGTATTTTTCGTTCATTTTTTTGCTTTTGTAATTCTTGCTTATGTCCACACCATTGATGTTGTTGTAGTTTGATGACGATGATGACGATGTTGCTCTGTAGTTGCTATTACTGCTGCAATATGTATGTGTTTCATACCCCATTCTATAAGAAATTAAATTAACGAGATATGTCAACGATGAATTCATTGCAATGGCTTAAGCTTAAATGCCGCCATTCTTTGGCATACAATATATTTGTTATTGTTGTCGTTGAATATATTTTCCTTTCGTTGTAGTGTTTTTTTCTCTTTTTATTTCTTATTATTTGGTTGAAGCTTCTTACTAGCAGCAGCAGCAGTAATAGCTTCAACATACAACAACAGCATTAGCTACACAACAGCCGTATTATTCCAGCAATTTCATTTGGGGATTTAAAGTGTGCCTTTAACTCTCTGCCCGGACTATGGTTGACTGTCTAAATGGCTGACTGGTTGGTTTTGGTTTGTTGGCTGACTGCTTGCGTCCTGTTAACCGCATTTAAGCATTTACTTACTTTATTTTTATTCAATGTTTTAAAACGATTTTTAAATTTCTTTATTTTTGTTTATTTCTTTAGAATATCAGTTTTTTCTGCTTATTTTTGTGGTTGCAACTCCTTTTCAAACTTCAACTGCTGCTGTTTAGCTTTTGTGCAACAAGTGGTTAAATGAATTAGCTTTATTTTGCATTTATACTTAAGCATAGTGAATACAATTTTGTGTCCCTGCCTCTGCAGTCTTCAGTCAGCTACTCATATGTATAAACGAGTATCATGGCTATTTTATCTCTAGTAAGAATTTTTTATGCTGCCCCTTTCCCTTTTCTTTAAAATTAAGTTTAATTTCATTTTTTTTTTATTTTTTCGAAATTGTACATTGAAGTTTGTCGTTGTCATCATCATCATCAGTTTCCATCGCTCAATATAATGACATTACAAAGCAATTGTTGTCCATGTTGCAAATGTTTTCGCTCTCTATGGTCGTTTCAGGGACACAGTAGGTATTGTTGTTGTTGTTGCAGCATTTAAATCTAAAGATTTGTTTATTCTCTACTTGGTATTAGGGTCATTTGGTATTAACAAACTAAATCTGTATAAGAAGAAGATGCCAGTAGAAAGGAACTTGTAGATTTGTATCTTAGTTCCTGGGAAGTTTATGAAGGTCTGTTAAAATATATATTTAAAGGGATAAGAAACGTATTTATTTTAAACAAGAGATGTATAAATGGTTTGAAGATTTTTTGTAAACTGAAAAAAACTGCACTTGGAAAACATTTCTCGATAGAAAACATTATGGATAGAAAACAAACATATTTTACTCAGTTTTAGTTCTAATTCAGTTCTAGTTCAGTTCTAGTTCAGTTCTAGTTCAGTTCTAGTTCTAGTTCAGTTCAAGTTTAGTTCTAGTTCAGTTCTAGTTCAGTTCTAGTTCAGTTCTAGTTCAGTTCTAGTTCAGTTCTAGTTCAGTTCTAGTTCAGTTCTAG
>NC_060950.1:10056345-10061152 GCF_022045245.1 Lucilia cuprina
TCGTTTCACACAAAATCTATAAATTTTTGTTCATCATCTTAGTTCTCTGAACTTATTCCGTCAGTTTCCTTCTACATACCGAATCTTATCTCTACTCTTTTAAACTGTATTTTTAGACAATAATATGCCTTTTGTTAATGGCGTGAACTACTTGCTACCAGTTTTATTCCTTTGTTCACTTTTTCAAAAAAAAAAAAAAACGTCAGCTTCAGGTCTAGGTCTATTTTTTGTTACTATGTTCTTTTTTAATTGGTTGTGTATATAACAAATTGCCATATTTAAAAATACATAAATTAATAATTTCATATAAAAAAAAACCTAAACATAAATCTATGTTTGTTTATTTGTTGTTATAAAGTAAAACCAATTTTGTCAACATGCAAAAGAGTCATCAATCATGGCATCGTATAAAGAAACTGGCGTTAAAAAAAATTATATAAAATTTCTTTAACAAACAAAATGGGTTTTTGTTTAGTTTTAGTTAGAGTTTTTTATTTTTGTCTTAACATAACATGATGCTGACTGACCTTTTTCTATCTTTGCCTTTAAAGAAAACGAGGCAACGGGGGCAAATAAAAATATATGTTTATATGGTTTATTATACGGTTAAATTGTCATCTAGAGTTGAAAATGTTTCTTTTTTCATTTTATCAAAATGTTGCGTGTTAAAAAACAGCAAAAAAGTGTCAGTTAGTATTTATTTTCTTGTGAGTGTTTTAGAATAAATAAGTGGAGGTTGATGGAATGATGTAGTAAGTAAGTAAGTAAGTGAGTATGGACTATAGATGTGTAGTATGGTTTACTACAAACCATGTAATGTCAACTTTAATACAAAGTATTTTCATGAAAACAAGTAACAGTTCTGGTTCTGTGTGTGTTGGCTAAATAATGACATTAAATGAGTTAATAATTGCTGGCTACTACATAAAACTTAAATTAAGAAAAAAATAAAAAAAAAAACGGAAACGTTTTTAGTTTGTTACACAGACAATATATGATGAGAAATACAGAATATAGGTAAAGAAATTAAAGAAAAAAATGATTAATATTGTTTTAATTGAAGAAATTTCAACTTAAAATTCTATCTTAAGTCTCCTACCGGGCGGCTTAGAGTGAAAGGCTTTAAAAGAATTTTTAATAATTTTAATTGCATTTGTATGTTACTGAAATGTGATAGCAAATTGTTGAAAATTGTTTTAAATTATTTTAATTTCTCTAGTTTTATAAAACAAAGATACCTTAACATAAGCTTTCCTCTTATAACAAAAGGTTAATAATGATGTTATGTCATCTGGAAAAATGAGGTGAATTTTTTACACAATTTTAGCACCTTATGTCTGCCTTAGCTCACACTGCCTAAATGCCGTCCAAAAAGCTTTTTTGTATTTCATCTAATATTTCCAATATGTTTTATTAACATGAAACTAATGAACTTCATAAATGTCATGAAAATAACACAGTTTAGACATAAAAATCTACAAAAAATATTAAATATTTGAAATGTTCCAACAACAAACACCAAGAAAATTTTAAATCTAAAACATTGTTGTAATTCAAACACGACTTTAATTTATGAGCTTTAGACAATATTGTTTCTTTTTTTTTTGCTATATATTTGATAATATTTTGTAATAAACTGATAGATTTTTGTGTTACCAAAAACTATTGGTTGGTTGGTTTTTTATAAAAATTGCAAAATTTACAAAAATCAAAACGTATGTATGTTATACATTAAAGTCATATGGTTACAAAAATAGTAAAAGGTTCTTTTTTTATTGAAAAATTTACAAGAAATCGACCAACATGACCTCCTCATGATTATGTAAAATTGTCTTAAAAATTTATAAAAAAAAAAAAAATAAAATAGAATTTTTAATTTTTGAAAAGCTTACAATAGTTAGTAAAGAAAAGCTTTTGAAAAAGCTTTTTTAATAAAAAGCCAAATTACACTTGTTATTAGAAAGCTTTTTTTATTGAAATAATACTTCTTTATTATTAAAAAGCTCTTTTTTAGATCGCTTTAAAACATATTTTATACCAAACTTTTTCTATTCTATTAAACTTTATCTTTTAAGCTTTTTTATTAAACCTCTAAATTACAGATTCTTTTCATAATTAAAAAAAAAAATCATTAAACAGCTTTTTCATAAAGCTTTTTTTTATTAAAATGTCTTTTCCTAACATTTCTTTTTTATTAAAAAGCTTTTTTAGCTCGCTTTAATAAAATGTATCTTTAACTTTTTCTCTTTAAATACATCTCCTTTAAGATGAAATTTTTTCCATTAAACTTTTATTATTTTTAATTAAAATTTTTTTATTAAAAAACCTTCCCAATTTGATTTTTATTAAGCTTTTTGCTTAAAACTTTTGAATCAAAGTTTTTTTTATTGAAGAAAATTCTTTTTTTATTCTAAAAGCTTTTTCATAAATTTATTTCATTTAAATACATTTCAATTAGGCTTTCTTATTGAAAAGCTTTTAAGATTATGCTCTTTTATTATTTGAAATATTTTTTTATATTAAAAAGCTTTTTCAATAAGCATTTTATATTAAAATTTTTCATTAAGCTTTATCAGAATTCTTATTTTATTAATAAGTTTTCAAAGAGCTTTTTCTTTCAAATATTTCTCCTTTAAGGTAAACTAAAAAGTTATAAATATTCTCCACTAAGCTTTTATTATTTTCAATTTAAATTTCTGTACTAAAAAGCTTTTTCACTTCCCTTTTTAAGAAGATTTTATTAATAAGTTTTCAAAGAGCTTCTTCTTTCAAATATTTCTCCTTTAAGGTAAACTAAAAAGTTATAAATATTCTCCACTAAGCTTTTATTATTTTCTGTACTAAAAAGCTTTTTCACTTCCCTTTTTAAGAAGATTTTATTTTAAACTTTTAATCAAATTTTTCTTTTAAAGAAAATCTTTTTTCTTTAAAAGCTCCTCTTTTTTAAACTTTTAATAAAATTTTTCTTTTAAAGAAAAGAACATTTTTCTTTTAAACTCTTTCTAAGAAAGCTGCTTTTTTTACTATTATTTTCAAATAGAATTTTTAGTAAAAAGCTTTTTTAAATAATTTTTTAGTAAGTTTTATATAAAAAGCTTTTTGAATAAGCTTTCTAGTAAAGATTAAGTTAATACAATCGAAAAACATTTATTGTAAATTTTTTTAAACATTAATTATGAAAGTTTATGAAGCTCTTTCAATTTACATTTTTATATTGAAGCTTTTTTAATATCTTTTATTTAAAATACTTTTGCAATGATTTTTTTATAACATTTAACTTTTTTTACTAAAAACTTTTAAAGATAACAGCGTTTTTTAAAAAGTTATTTTGAATTAAAAGCTTTTATGCTTTTATAAAAACTTTTTCGTTTCCAATAAACTTCTATATTTAAAAGTTTTTTAAGCCATCTTCTTGTAAAAACACCTTTCCATAAACTTCTTTAAAAAATATTTTTTTTTTTAAATTTGTAACAAAAAAATGTAAAATGTTTTTGACAAAAAAATTAGCAAAAATTATAATTAAAGAATGTAAATAGTTTGTAAAATGTAAAGCTTTTTCAAGAAAAGTATTTTCACTTAAGGAAGCAAATAAATAAAACAAAATTCACCTGTTTGATTACATCCAAAATTACAACATTAAACCTCAAACAACAGAATATCTTTTTATAAAATGAAGGAAAAATGCAACTTTTACCTTGAACCTTATAAAAGATTTCTATAAAAGTACTTTAATATATTTAAAAGAAAAACGATGCATATATCAAACCTTATTTTTGTTTGCATCTCTCAGCAAAATGAAACAAAAACCCAAAATGTCAACAAATTGATTGGCATTTAAAGCTCAAAACCGAAATTCAAAGAAGCAGCAAAACTAACAAAAAAAAATTAAACCAACAACAAAGCAAAAAAAAAATCATTTCAAACATAAAAAATCTCAAGCTATAGAAAAAATACATACAATAATTTTTTTCTGCTCAAAACAAACTACAGGAAACATCAGCCAATATAACATGATCAACATGATGACAGCAAATAAATAAAAGGATGTTTTATACAGAATACAACAAACTGCAGCAGCAACAACAACGAAATAACGAAAGCTTAAAAAAGAAACCCTTGCAACAAAAATTGCTTTAAAAATACAAATACAATAAAATACCAAACAACCAACATCAGCAGCAGCAGCAACAACAACAGAAACTGAAACAAAACAATTCGTTTGACAAAATTTATTGTAGCAAATGTAGCAAGAAAAATAATAACAACAACAACAACAACGAAAAATGAAAAAGAATTCCTGCCAATTCTTTACAAAGACTTTGTTCGCAATGATCGTAAAGAACCAACTACATACAGCGACAATAAAATCCAGCTGAAAAACATCCTTTCAGCTATTTTGCATACCATTCGTAAAGAAATACCAAAAAATTTACACAACAGCAACAACAACTACATATAGAAAAACTTTAGAGGAAGAATAAACAACATCAATAGCAACAACAACAACAACAACAATGTTTAGTACAAATAAAAGAATGGACAGTTTAAAATAAAACTTTTTTCATTTTACAAGACACAACGATGAGTATTTAAGATCAACCATTTTTTAACTCGTATTTTGTTGTTGTTGCTTTTTTGAGTTTTGTTGTTTATTTTGAAATGTTGCACACTGAGAGAAGCAACTGGTGAAAAAGAAGAAAACTCGAACTGAACTAGAACTGAACTAGAACTGAACTAGAACGGAACTAGAACTGAACTAGAACTGAACTAGAACTGAACTAGAACTGAACTAGAACTGAACTAGAAC
>NC_060950.1:10061252-10065254 GCF_022045245.1 Lucilia cuprina
AGTTCAGTTCTAGTTCAGTTCTAGTTCAGTTCTAGTTCAGTTCTAGTTCAGTTCTAGTTCAGTTCTAGTTCTGTTCTAGTTCAGTTCTAGTTCAGTTCTAGTTCAATTGTATTTCAGTTCTAGTTCAATTCAAGTTTATCTCTTTACCGTTATTTTGTTCTTAACGTGTCTGCTTTTTTTCGGATTAAATATCGGACGTTTGGCTGTCACAATTGTGAATGTTAATACTATCATTTATTTTATAATTATTTTGTCTGCTTTTAAGTTTAGAATCTTTTAGTTGTTATTATAGAAATAACAGAATTAATTTATAGTAAAATCTTTGTCTAGAAAATTGGAGAAAATTCTAGAACTTCCAACCCACCTAGACCTTTACATGACCGTTTTTAATAGCTTTAAATACACTAAT
This sequence comes from Lucilia cuprina, assembly GCF_022045245.1. Classification (NCBI taxonomy): domain Eukaryota; kingdom Metazoa; phylum Arthropoda; class Insecta; order Diptera; family Calliphoridae; genus Lucilia; species Lucilia cuprina. The sequence continues at coordinate 10,061,662 of NC_060950.1, forward strand.
CCCCTGCTTTAATAAGCTAATCAACACAACAGAAAAAATACAATAAAGCTGCCGATATCTTAAAATTCTATTGTTTTTCTTAAAGCTTGAAAAAACTTTACTGTGAGATGTATGTTTGCGTATAGTTGATTTTACCATTTTGGTGTTGATTCAATTAGTAAATATCTCTTGTTGTTTTCCAAAAAACAAACAACTTGCAATACACAAACGACAACGAAAACGCCTTTAAGTTTAAATAAAAAAAATCAACCTCAAGCTTAAAACATTTTTTAAAGGCAAATCCGCAACAGAAAAATAAAAGACAAGTAGACCAAAAAAAAAAAAAAAACAAATAGAAAATCTGCAAGGCGTTCAGAAAATTTTTACAAATAGATAAATCTTTTTAGAAAACTAAAGACTGACCATAACAATGGCAACACTACAACTATTTAACAAATGTTTGATTTGACCAAGAAGTAGAAACAAAAAAATAAATAAAGGAGAAGCGTAAAGGTGAATAGATGTTGCAAGAATATAACAAACAACTAATACTACCGCTAAGGCCACAAAATGTAGAAAAACAAAAATACTTTTTTTTTAAATATTATCCGCCACTTCATGATCAGCATCATCATGGTCATCGTCAGCATTGTGATCTGTGAATATAACAGATCACTAATGTTGTGCAGATGAGCATTATGATGATGATGATCATCATGATCATTTTTCTAAAGGCAGTTGAAATGAATGCAAATTCGTGAGCTTTTATGTTAAAAGTTTTGCATTTAAAAACATAAAATATTTAAGCAGGAAAATGTTAGAAAATTGAAAAAAAACGATGTTTATAAAGAAGAAAAAAAAAATGGTCTATTAAATAATGTAGCAGACTTTTAAAAGATTTAAATCTTTTGGGAATAAAAGTTTATTTAAAAAGAAAAGGGTTTTATAAAAAAGAGCTTTTCAAAATAACAACTTTTTTTATGAAAAAGGGGCTTAAACCTAAAAAATGAGCCATTAACACAAAAAGCTTTCCTTTTAATAAAGCTTTTAAAATTGGACTTTTTTAAAAAAAGCTTTTTGAATAAAAACGGGATTTTTTCAAAAAAGAATTCTTAAAAAGTAATTTTATATAAATATATATTTTCGAAAAAGCTGTTTGAGCAAAACATAGTGAAAACAACTTTTCTAACATAAAGCTCTTAGCAACAACTTAAAACAAACATTTGAAAAAAGTTTTATAAAATATTTTGTATTAAAGAATTAGTACTTTTTTACACAAAAAAGCTTTTTTATATAAAAATTACATTAAGGAACTTGGTTCATTTATAAAGAGCTTTTTGTTCATATTTGTTTTTCTTTTAAAAAAAGCTTTTTGCTCAAAAGTTTTTCTATAGTATTTTTGCACGAAAATTTATTTTAATACCATTTTGCACACAAAAGCTTTTTTGCATGAAAACTTTTTGCTCAAAAAGCTTTTCTTCTATAAAATCTTATTACCTTTAAGATTTTAAAAGTGCTACTTATCCAAACTCTTTGCTTACATCTAGCTAAAGTTTCCCCGTTAAAAGAAAAATACTTAAAAAGTTTTTACAATCATTGATGCAATATTTTTTTTACAACGAATGGACTCCTTTAAAATTCTGCTCTAAACGCATTAGAAAAACTTATGGCCAAGAAAAAAATCTTAAAAAAAGAAGCAAACGAACTTAACTGCTGCTGACTGTTACTTTTGATGCAGATGTTTTCTAATATTACAATATGTAGTATTCATGTACTTGCAACAAACCAACAAACAACAACAGGACACACAAAAATACAAACACAAATATATACACACATATGCTAAAACGGTGATCATAATAATGACAATGATAGTGCAACAACAGTAGTTGTGGGGAAGGATGGTGATGATGATGAAGATGATGACGATGCTGCTGTTTGTAGATCTTGACTTTCTTTGCTGCCGTGTTGCGCCTAATGGTGCATATGAAACATAAGTCTCTCATGCTGCCTATAAAGTATGCAGAAAAAGTTAAGCGCATTGGAAATTGCAACCCAATGCAATGTTGTAGTATATGATCATATGAGTTTGTTTTTTTTTTTTTGTTTTTGTTCATTTTGCAACTAAGAGTGTTCAATTTTCCGACTTAAATACCGTATTTAGCTGAGCATTTAGTTGGTTAGCTTTTTTTATTTTTTTTTTTTTTTACTTTTCACTTGCAACAACATACAGCGGCCGCCACTGACCGACCATATGGATATGATGTTAGTGTTTCAAGTGAACATATAAAAAACACAACACAGAACAAGAAAACTTTAGAAAAAAAACAGAAATTTTAGTAGGAAATGCTGTAAATTAAATATGTTTTTTTTTGGTTGTAGCTGTTGATTTTTTTGCAGCTTCTCCATTTTTTTCAATTTTTTTTCAGTTTTTTTTCTGCACATTCAAATGCCAGAGTATTAAATGAAAAATACATGTTTAAACTTGCACAAGGTTATTTGATACAAGAGGTTGTTTTTCTTTATACATTTTACCGTTTTAATACTGGAATTTTCTCTGTGAGTCAGTGTTTAAAATGTTTGTATATTTGTTGTTTGGTGGGCTTTTTCTTTTCTATTTTACTTTAAAGTTGAAAAACAAATTTCCGATAATACCACTTTAAAAGTTATATATATACATACTGTACATAAGGTGCCTTTTAGTTTTTCTCTTTATTTTTAGGAATATTAGAAATTTTAAAAATTTTCTTATTTGCTATTTTTTTCTTTTTTTTTTTTTGTTCGTTTTAAATGTTAAATTTTGGCAAATGAAAAATTTCTTAACATGTTTTACGTTTATTAAGAATTAGATAAATATTCAACATGTTATTTATTTTATTGTTAAAATAGGAAATGAAATTAATGAAAAATATTTTTACTTAGTTTTTGGTTAAACAATTCGTTTTAATAGCCTTTTTTAGTTTTCCTAAGATATTTGAACAAAAGAAATAATAATATTTTTATGCCTGTTCTCAGGCAGTAAAAGCAGGAAGTGTTTTAATTTCTAACAAAATATTCTAAATTTAATATAAGCAAAGTTTTTTATTTAAAAAGATTGTTTTAATAATAATTTTAAAATTGTCATTATTTTTTATTAATTTTTACTATCATTTAATAGATTTCTACTATATCCTAGGAATGAAGATGTCCCAGTAAATATTTTAATTGCCAAACAAAAGACTTAAGACACGAACAGCTGGGTTGGATTTTTTAATGTTATACTCTATTATTAAATTATAAAAAAACAATATTTCGAGCATTTTATTCACATCAACGCTTAAAGAATCCAATTTAAATATTACTGACGAACATGCTAATTAGATATTTGTCTTAAAAAAGCTTAGAAAAAGGATTAAAAAACTTCTTATAGATTTTTTTACAAAAATACTTTTTTACAGAAATCTCTAAAAGTTTTTAAAAAAAGCTTGACAAATAAAAATATTTCTATATAAATCAAAAGATAGATAAGTTCATAGATAGATAGATAGATAGATAGATAGATAGATAGATAGATAGATAGATAGATAGATAGATAGATAGATAGATAGATAGATAGATAGATAGATAGATAGATA
>NC_060950.1:10065354-10067339 GCF_022045245.1 Lucilia cuprina
CTGAACTAGAACTGAACTAGAACTGAACTAGAACTGAACTAGAACTGAACTAGAACTAGAACTAAACTAGAACTGAACTAGAACTAGAACTGAACTAGAACTGAACTACAACTGAACTACAACTGAACTAGAACTGAATAATAACTTTACTAGAACTTAAATAGAACTGAACTAGAACTGAACTAGAACTGAACTAGAACTGAACTAGAACTGAACTAGAACTGAACTAGAACTGAACTAGAACTTAACTAGAACTGAACTAGAACTGAACTAGAACTGAACTAGAACTGAACTAGAACTGAACTAGAACTGAACTAGAACTGAACTAGAACTGAACTAGAACTGAACTAGAACTGAACTAGAACTGAACTAGAACTGAACTAGAACTGAACTAGAACTGAACTAGAACTGAACTAGAACTGAACTAGAACTGAACTAGAACTAGAACTGAACTAGAACTGAACTAGAACTGAACTAGAACTGAATAATAACTTTACTAGAACTTAAATAGAACTGACTATGTTACTAACGAAATGTCTAAATTAATTTGCCGGTCATGAACTTTTAGTAAGTTGTTTAAAAACAAGCATCGTTAGTTTTGAAGTGTTGAGAAACATGCGCCTGCAGTATGGCTTCCGTTCTTTTTTTATAATACTAAGCAGTTGCATGTTTTTTTTTTTTTTTTTTTTTTGCTTTTAGTAAAAAATAAAACAATTTCAAAATTATAAATGAAATTTTTACATCGATAACATTGCACTTAAAAGCATTCATCGTTTTCATCATCGTCATCACCACCATCAAACCGAAGCAAAACATACGCCGTTAATGCAACAAATGTTGTTCAATGAAAGGCGCTGGTGATCTTGTTTTAGTTGCAATATATTCAACGTTTTTTTTTTTTTAATTTTACTTATGAGGGGTTGTTTAAAAGTATTTTTTTAACAAAAACGTTTCTTTGCATTTTACGTGCACAGTGGCCAAACTAATGAAAAGGACAAGCAACACATTTATAATAATCTGGCGCATATCAAAAATGTAACGCCTCTTAAAAAAGAGCAGCAAGTATTAACAAAATATGCAACATATTACATATGTATATATACTACATACACACTTACAGCCTTTATACTTTACTCTACTAAATGAAACTCATCATAAGCTTTTAAGTTCTTTCCTTTTCTTTTTAATTCCTGGCGTTTTTTGTTCGGTTTCCCTCTTAAATTATTATAATGGAAAAAAATTTAAAAGATGAAGTAAAAATACGATGAGTGCGTGTGTTGCAGTGTATGTGTAAATTAAAAAGAATGTTTTAAAATGGAGTTGAGGAGTATTGGTTATTATTTGGTATTCGTTTGGTTTATAATGATGTTGCAGACATCACCACCACCATATATTTAAACTTAAATGATTAAATATTTGATCATAAACTAGAGATTTTAGTTTTTCGTTTAATGAACACAAACAAATTTACTAACTTTAACATAAATTGAAGAAAAATAAAATCATTAATAGCGATAAGAATCATTCATTTCGTCAAGTAGCAGACCTTGAAGGGAACACAACCATTATGAGTGATCGAAAATCTTTATAGATTTTTTGTTACTTGTTATAAAAGCTTTTTAATGTAAAGTCCAGCATAAGGGGAGTCTAGATATGGAAAAAGCTTTAATTATAATAAATTGAGGAAATAATATTGCTTTGTAGTTATGGAGTATGGAAACCTTATTTTACTTTTTTAGGTAATTATATTCCATTGAAATATGCTGAAAACTACCACTAAACTCTTTCTTAGTTAAAAAGCAATTATTTAAAATATATTCCCAACAATCCTTAGTTAGATAAATTTTATTTATCTCCCGTTTAGTTCTAGTTCAGTCCTAGTTCAGTTCTGGTTCAGTTCTAGCTCAGTTCTAGTTCAGTTCTAGTTCAGTTCTAGTTCAGTTCTAGTTCAGTTCTAGTTCAGTTCTAGTTCAGTTCTAGTTCAG
>NC_060950.1:10067439-10072110 GCF_022045245.1 Lucilia cuprina
ACTATAGACTAGACTATAGACTAGACTATCGACTAGACTATAGACTAGACTATAGACTAGACTATAGACTAGACTATAGACTAGACTATAGACTAGACTATAGACTAGCCTATAGACTAGACTATTGACTTGTCTAGACTAGACTATAGACTAGACTATAGACTAGACTATAGACTAGACTATAGACTAGACTATAGACTAGACTATAGACTAGACTAGACTCTAAAAGACTTAAACATTATAACTTTAAATATGCAAAAAAACATTAAACATATATGAAGCTATAAAACTCATAATAATAATGTTAGTAGTAGCAGCTAATAACATTATTTCAAAATTTTATTTTGTTAAAATTTCAAAATTATTGCCACCCAAGTTGTTTACTGTACAACAAAACATTAACATTATTCGTATCCATTCACAAATCTATTAGTTGTATTTTATTTGTAAAATTTTCTTAATATTAAACACTTAAACCTTAAAGACAAATGTATGTTTTACAAACAAAAAATCAACATCTTGCAACTTGTTTGTCTTTACTAAACTTTACTGACCAGTCTTCCTTTGGTCATACATTAGCCATTATGCCACAAATGTACCTAATACTGATGTTGCTACATTTCTACTGTCATTGTAAATAAGTCGTCGGAAATTATCTGTTGAAAAATAGTTTTATGTTTTTTATTGTTGATTTTTCTTTAATAAAAATTTGCAAATAATTTATAAGATTTTATGTGACTTTTTCACTTTTCTTTGACATTTTTTCTGTGTTTTCTTTTTTTCGTAGTGTATATGCATTAGTTACGTACGAAGTTTGTGTGGAAATGTTTTAAGAAATTATCTATTCTTTTAGTTAATATTCAGTTGGTTAGAACATGTAACCAAATATGAAGACTATAGCAGAAAAGTAGTCATGATTATAATTCTGAATGTAGAAAATATCACAAGTTAACTATTGATTTTTTTGTACGAGTGGGATAAAGAACGAAGTAAATTAGACTTATAAATAGGAGAACAACCAAAAACTTGCTGATAAGCTTTAAGACAAGCATATTACAATTTTGTTTTCAGAAATGTTTTATTTTTTGGTATAAAGACCTTTCTGCAGCCAAGTTTTTTTTTTTTTTAAAAAAAGCTTTTTTAAACCATCTATAATAAATGTCTCTGAATAGGTTTCGTAAAAGATTTTCAAAACAACTTTCAGAAAGTTTTTTTTTGTAAAACCTTTCTGAAAAGCTTTTTAGTGAAAGTTTTTGAAAACCTTTTTGGTAAAAGCTTTCTGATTTTTTTTTAAAAGCTTTCTGAAAACTTTTTGCAAAAGCTTTCTGAAAAGCTTTTTTATATAAGCATTCTGAAAGTTTTTTTAAAGCTTTCTAAAAAGTTTTTTTAAAGCTTTCTAAAAAGTTTTTTAAAGCTTTCTAAAAAGCTTTTTTTAAAGCTTTCTAAAAAGCCTTTTTTAAAGCTTTCTAAAAAGCTTTTTTAAGCTTTCTAAAAAGCTTTTTTGTAGAAGCTGTCTGAAAAGCTTTTTTAACTATTTAGAAAAAAATTCAGTAAAAAGTTTTTGAAAATATTTCTCCGAAACACTTAGTTTCAAAAATTTTTGTTCCATAAATTTGATAATATAGCTTTTAGATAAGCTTTTTTCAAAAAACTCTCACTCAAAAAATTTCACTAAAATACTTTTTTTTAAGGTTTCGGAAAATATTGTTTCTAAAATAAGTTTTGAAGTATTTTTTTTATAATTTTGGAAAAGCTTTGTTTAAAAATTTTCCGTTATTTTTGTTGTAGAAAGAAACATCTTAAAACGGTTTATAAAAAAACTATAAAAAGCTTTTCAAAAACTTTTTCTAATTTTTGTATAGCAAGAAACGTCTAGAAACGTTAAAAATGCTATTAAAAACTTTTTCTAAAACAGGGTTTTCTGCAAAGCTTTCATTTGGAAGGACCTCACTTTTATTATATATTGTATATATAAAGCTTATCAAAAGCTGTCGTCTAGTGTCTAGATATGAATTAATTATATTTTCTCTGAAAGGCTTTTTTAAAGTTTTTCCTCAAAAGCTTGAACAAAAATCTCTTTAAACGACAACACGTTTATAAATTAAAATTTATCATTTAAATTTTCCAAATGGAAAGCTCTTTTGGAAGCCACAAACCTATTGATAGTTGAGCAGCACCTAGAGTAGGGAACTTAATTTCCAAAACCAACATTCATGTGTACGCATTTATAGTCATTTAATATTCATAGAAACTGTTGTATTTGCTTACGCATGTAAGATTTTTCAACACATTTTTTTTCGTTGATTTTTTTTCAACAGTTTTAATTTTTTTGCAATAAAAACAACAACAATGTAGCATCATTTGTTTAATACAAGTTTGCAAAAAAAAAAAAGAGAAAAAGAAGCAAAAAGCTCAACAACACTTTTATGCAGATGCGAAGGATGATGATCCGGTGTTGCTGGTGGTTGCCAATGAATGTTTTTTTTTTTTGTGGTTTTTAAGTATTTGTCTGAACATTTAATGTCCATAGTAGTTTTCTTTATTTTTACGAGGATAAATTATTATAAATGGACTGCTAATGAGATCTTGAAATGTTCGTTAGTTCTTGTTGTTGTTGGTGTTGTGATGTGCGTTGTTGGATGTATTGTGGCCAACAGATGAAAAAGTCCATGTTGCAGTTTAGTAATATTGTATGGAAATTGTACGGGTTTTTGTATTTAAGCTTTATTTGGTTTTTAATTGCATATTTCAGAAAAAGCTTTGTTTTTAACGACAAAGAAACTGAAAAGAAGTTTAATATTAGTTTTTGTTGTTGTTGTTTGCCATTACTAAAGTAAATTTGAATACAACTGCAAAAGGTTATAATCTCAAATATGTAACTTTTGTTTATATATATATATGCAAATAATTTAGAAGAAAAAAATCCTAGAACTTAAAGTAAAAATAGCAAATCAATAGATTTCTTTTAAAACATTTTCACAAAGTCAAGGCCAAGTAGTAAAGGAAAAAAATTAATTAAAATTTTTTGCCATTTATGCACATTTTTCATTTTCCTTTTTTTGCGCTCTTCCGATATCATTTCTTTAACAATTAATCAAAATCTTCATGTTTAAAATTAAAGCTCGTTAAAATGTTATGAAGATTACAACAAATAGCATATTTGCCCCATTCAATTTTAAAATTTTATGCTGCAACTTGTTAAGGTTAAGGAGAAGCAAGATTGAAGAGAACAACATTCAAGCATTCAACTTTCAAGCAACCATGCGAACTGCAAGCGATAAGAATAAAGTAATTTCCCATAACTATGATAAGATCATCTTATAGTTAGTTATTCTCTTTTGTGGTTTAAGCATTTTTATATGTATGCTTTAAAACAAGTACAATTTAAGTATTTTTCTTATTTTTAAACAATAAAAACATAAATACAGAGTAGCACAGCACAGAACAGCAGCACAGCACAGCACATCACAACAGCTTAAGTAGTTATAGTATTAAAGAAAGAATAAAACTAGAAACTCTATATAATTCAGTTAACACACAAAGGAATACTTTTCCACTTTTATCTCTTAGTAAGTGGTTGCCAAACTAAGCAATTTTGTAAGAAATTAAAATATATATTAAGTTTTAAGTTAAATAAATAGGTTTGTTTAGGATCCTGGAATATAATGAAACACGTACTACCAGAGCATTTAAACTTAAAAGGGAAGGTTTCCCTTTACTATGAACTTCATTTTTTAAGCTTCACCATTACCTTAGCATACCTTCTCACTTTGATAACCCTCATGAATACTAAAAAAAATATTTGTTGCATGTTCCATTAAAGATTTTTTCTTACTTCATATATCTACATAAAATACAATGTAGCTGACAACGAACAATTACATTTTCTTATATATTTTTTTTAAATATATAAAACTCCTAACAAGGTAACAACTTCACTTGACTTTATATTTTTAAATTAAAAGAACGAAAAAAATTCTCTTATATGACCACTAGTGCAACTCATCATTTGGTTGTTTAGTTCATAAAATATGGGTAGGTTTTCTTTTCACAAAAAAAAAAAAAAAAAAAAAAAAAACAAGAAACAAACAATGTTTACAACAACAACAACTAACTTTCAGGAATTATATAAAATTAATTAAAGATGGTAAAGATAATTGATTAAGAACAACGATTAATAATACTTTATTCTGCTGTTGCAAGCTGAGAACAAAACTAAAATGTAACAGACTTCATTGATTGTTCTCATTTAAAGAAGTGATGATTTTCATAAATAAAATTCTTTATTGTTATCGACTAAAAAAGAGGAAAATTTGTTCTTATTCTTATAAAAAAAAAACCAAATCATTTGAGAACATTTTAAAGAAGGAAATTTTTGTGATTTTTGTTCCTATTATTACTTTAACGCTTGAAGAACATTTCTGAAAAAGAAGTTGAAACGCCCATAAGTTTGCTTAGGTTTAGTTCTTGATCAACAATTTAAATTTTAAGCAAAAGTCCAAGGCGCTAGTAGGAAAAAAATGAAGTAGAACTGAACTGAATTACAACTGAACTAGAACTGAGCTAGAACTGAGCTAGAACTGAACTAGAACTGAACTAGAACTGAACTAGAACTGAACTAGAACTGAACTATAACTGAACTAGAACTGAACTAGAACTGAACTAGAACTG
>NC_060950.1:10072210-10101570 GCF_022045245.1 Lucilia cuprina
TCTATAGTCTAGTCTATAGTCTAGTCTATAGTCTATTCTATACTCCAGTCTATAGTCTAGTCAGTTTTCTATAGTCTTGCTATAATCTAGTCACTAGTCTGGTTTTAGCCTTTTTTACGGTTTGACAATGGTCTGGTCTATAGTCTAGTCGTCTGTCTAGTCTATAGTCTAGTTTCTTGCTTATCTTTACAATGTTTTAGACACAATATTCCCAATTATATGTCAGAAAAGGCCGTTTTCGATATTAACAATTATTGCTTAATAAACTACAATTCATTAATAACTTAATTAACTACATAAGTAGTGTAAACCTTATACGATCTTCTTAAGCAAATACTAAAAATTGCCCGATATGGATCGAGCAATACGGAGCAACATTTTCTCATTTTTTAACATTTGCAGCAAAAAATTCGCTAAATAAAATAAATAAAATTTTTTAAGTTAAAAAAAATTTTTGTTTGATAAATTATGGAGTTGAGCTTAAAATTTGCCACAAACTAAAAGAAACAATATTGTGCAACATGTTACGTATTTTATTTTTAAGGTAATTAAAGCGTTAAAATAAATTTTAATGTTATTTTAGAGTAATTGCGCATTAGAGACCGAACAAAACAAAAGACTTAAAACACAAACATGTTTTTACTTCTATTGCCTTAAATAACGCAGTTTAAAAATTTATAATTTTTCATATTTCTTTTTTTTTCCAACTTGGTGTAAAGAAATATTTAGAATAATTAAAAATTCATATTAATTAATAATGACTCATATGCAAATAGTGAAATAGCGCAGAAGTTATTACACAAAATCATTTACCATAAATGCAAATTTTGCACACATGTGTAGAAAATGTTGTCTTGTCTGTTGTGTTGTATGAATGTCGACTGTTGGTGTTGGCAATACTAGTATTTTAACAGCATTCGATTTGCTATAGATTTATTTCAATTTTATTTCAACCAAGACCTTCAGACGCCATAGACAATTGTAATATTAAACAAAGTTTTAGTTTTCTTTATTAATTTACAGACTTTTGGGTTAGAAATATTATACATAACAAAAACAGAAAAAAACAACAACAGCTGCTTTTAATTTATTTTTATTTCAAACTAGTATTCAAATGAAAAAAATACACTTTTGCGGTTTCTAGCTACCGCCTTATTTTTTTTGCCAACAATTACGTTTTTTCTTTTTTGCTTTTTTAGCACAATTTCAACAACACAACACAGCACAGCACAACACAAAAAAAAACCCACTAGTGACACTTGTTCATGTTTAAAATGCTTTTTCTTTCATGTTTCTTTCAATTGTTGAATGATTTGTTTAAACAAAAATCCTCTCTTGCCTTTAGTTATAAGTTGTTGTTAATATTTCTATTTTAATATAATTAAATTTTTGTCTTAATAATTATTCGTTTAATTATAATTACTCCTACACTATTCTAAATGCCGCTTATTTTGTCTTAAGTGTCTAATTTTCTTCACTCCACTCTATTACTTATTTGTTCATTGTTGGCATGATTTAAAGTCTTTTGTATTTATGGTGATTTTTATTTGTTGCCATAAATCACTTTTCTATGAGACCTGATGTCTAGTTAGTTGCACAAAAACTTGCTGCTTAAAAGTAATTTATAAGAAAAGTTTAATAATTATTTGCATTAGAAATATTGTTGACACTGAGCAGAGAGTAAAAAAAAACATTTGTTTTAACCGGAATTTCGAAAAAAAAAACAAATTAATCGAGTTTGTTTAATGAAATTAGTTAATAGAAGGTTAATGGAGCTTTTTTTTTTATTAATAATGAACTTTAAAGTTGTTAGAAATACATTTTTTTGGTTTTGCTTTTGAATGACATAAACCACCTAGTAGATTTATTACATTGTGCTCATTCATGTCTTGTCATGTTTTTCTATACTTTTTCACTCAAAAATTTTGCAAATTTTTAAAAGTTTTGAAGTCAAATAATAAATATTAATAGAAAATATCTCACTATATTTTAAGCTTTATGAGACTTTTATACATTTTCTGAAAAAAATTTATTAGATTCTAAAATATATATTTTAAACTTCTTAACATTTTGACATTTTTTCACTTGAAAACTTTTTTGAGCTTTTATTTAAAAACATTTTTAACTTAAATTTATAACCTTTGTTTTCTAATTTTTATAAAAAGCTTTAAAAGTTTTTTACTTTTTAAAAATATTATTTTTTTGATTTATTTTTATAAAAAGGCTTTTTCGAGTTATTTCGTAAAAATCTTAATACCTTCTTCATGAAAAATTCAGGTCTTTTACAAAAAGCTTCTTATTAAGCTTTTAATTTCTTTCAAAAAGCTTTGTTTTTTTTACAAAATATTTTAGAAGCTTTAAATATTTATACAAAATGCCTTAAAAGTTTCAATATTTTACAAAATCATTTTTAAAAAATTTTTCAACTAAAAGACTTTTTACAAGAAGCTTTTTTACAAAAAGTTTTATTTTTTCTCAAAATGTTTTATTTTTTTTACAAAAAGCTTTATATTTTTACAAAAAGATTTTTTTACAAAATATTTTATTTTTTCACAAAAAGCTTTATTTTTTTGAAAAAGCTTAATTTTTTTAGAAAAAACTTTAGAAACTTTTAAAATTTTTACAAAAAGCCCTAAAAGTTTTAATTTTTACAAAAAACTTTTTAAAAGCTTTTATCAAAAGATTTTTTTCAAAAAGCTTTTAAAAGCTTCTTTTTACTGAAAGTTTTTAACAACAAATTTTTGTCATAAAAAATTCTGTTTGTTTTACAAAAGCTATTTACATACTTTTTTACAAAAAAAATTATTTTTTAACTTTTACTTATTTTATAAAAAGTTTTAATATTTTCACAAAAACCTTTTTAACGCTTCTATTAACTAAAGTATTTTTACATAAACCTTTTTATTAAACATTAAGGTTTTATACAAAAAGCTTGAAAATCTTTTATTTTTTATGAAATGCTTTATTTTTAATAGCTTAAGAGGCTTTAAATGTTTTTATAAAAAAGCTTTAGAAACATTAGTTTTGTACAAAAAAAAACTTATTTTTTTTTACAAAAAGCTTTTAAAAACATCTTTTCAGTAGAAGTTTTCTTAAGAAGCTTTTTCTTTAAAAAAAAAAAAAATAAAATTTTTTTTTCATTAAGCTTTTTATTAAACATTAAGGTTTTATACAAAAAGCTTGAAAATCTTTTAATTTTTTATGAAAAGCTGTATTTTTTTGCAAAAATCTTAAGAAGCTTTAAATATTTTTACAAAAATGCTTTAAAAGCATTAATTTTGTACAAAAAACGTTAATTTTTCTTAACAAAAAGCTTTTAAAAGCATCTTTTATAAAAAAGCTTTTTGAGTTTTCTTTGAAATAATTTCTTGATTTCTACAAAAAACTTTTTCATTGTTTTTTACTTTTTAATAAAAAAATTTAGTTTCTTAATATTTAAAACTTTTTTAAATTAAGCTTTTTAAAGCTTTTCTAAATTACTTTGGACTTTCTTTTAAATAAAGCTTTTCAAAGTTTTTTTTATAAAGCTTTTTTAAGCATTTTTAACTTTTTCAGTTTTTTCATAAATAAACGATTTTAAAAATTATTTCAACCAAAAGCTTTGTTTATGAGAATTTTTTTAATTATTTAAATAAAAACGTTTTAAGCATCTTTTATAAAAAGCTTTTTTATGAGAAAACTTACTTAAACTTCTAAGTACTTTTAACTACAGCGATGACTTTGAATTAAAGTACTTTTTACAATCTGCTTACAGAAGTCATTGAAAAGTAAGTAGTTGTTTAAGTAAAAATCATAAACGTGGTTTTGCTTGTTTATAAAAGCAGACATTCAAATGACTTCTTAACTAACTATTTATATGATCAATCTGAAATTTTTTTTAATAAAATTTTAATAATTTTTCAATAAACAATTTTTTATTATAATAATCTTTTAATTTATATTCTTATTAAATTAAGTAATAAATTTTTTAAACACTATATAAAAATAGCATTTTTAAAAAAAGTTTGTTTTTTTTATCTCATATCATTAATAATCATTTGTAGGCTTAAGAAAAAAATAAATAAAAAAGAAAAGAAAAAAAAACGTTTAAACACTAACTAGTTTTACAAAATTGTTAACAAAATGTTAAATGTTGTTTTTTGAAAACAAAATATGTTTCACTTTGAAATGTTCAGAGAAAAACTACTTTTCATTTATGGTTTTTTTTTCCTAATGTAAATTTTAAATAAACATTGTTTTAAATTATTTAAACAAAGTGAGTCAATTTAATTTGCATAATCTGCTATTAATTGCGGTAAGATAAAACATTGATTGATTTAATAAATTAACCACAAATACAATATAAATAAACAAGATCTTAAATGAAGGGGAGGGGGGAGGTGAAACAACAAATATTTAACTGGTATAAATAAATAATTGTATAAATAAAATATTTATTTAACAAAATGGAAGAAAAAAAGACACATACACACTCATTTAAATCAATTAGTAAGTAGTGAAATAGAGGAAATGTTTTTTTTTCGATTTTATGACTTAGTTATGTAGAGAAATGTTCAAATTATGCAGAAATTGTTAATAAGATAGTTAAAGTTAATTGGTTGATAATGTTTATAGAGCCAATCAGATATGCGTAAAGAGGCTGAGGCTTATTGATTTTCTATATTCTAAATCTAGTTTCTTGTTAAAATAATAAAGACTGACGGACTTGTATACGCTCGAAGTGTTAGAAATTTTAGCTAAAGCTGTACGGTTATACACAGCATTGAATTCATTATTTAACACTTTATGAATACAGATTCAAAATTTACTTTTCTCAGAGTACTAATGTTTTATCTTATTAAGATATTTATCTTTATTTACTTCAAGAAGATCTTTATTTCTTCAAAAGCCTTTAAGAAAGACGGACAGACAGACAGATTTTTATATATTAAAAAATTAGGGTTTCCAACTCTATTGATTCACTAGAGCACCGTTGCAACGTGGAATATAATTGACTGTTATATCGATACTATAATGCAAAGTGTTCCTCTGAAATAAGGGAACTCTTTCTCGATACCCATATATTTTTACGCAGCACGCAGACTGTCATGAAGAACAGTCACTGCTCGATTGGCCAGTAGACCGTACAACACATTACAGGGAAAATATACTCTTCTCCCGCACTGTGGAACAAACTTCTTGCAGAAGTATTCCCCGTCAATTTTGATCAAATGTTTTAATCAAATGTCTACAAACACTGCTGCCTCTATTATTCCTCCAACAACCTATTTTCCAAGTTCCAGCACATTGCACTGCATGAGTAGGGGTCATTCCCTTAGTGCTAGTCCATGTACAAAATAAAAACTTAAAAATTAAATTCACTTAAATTAAACTAACGATGGACAGACAGACGTTTCAAAATCGGTTACGGTAATTTCATTTTCACTATGAAAGGTGTAGTCTCTAAAAAAGTATGAAGAAATAACTTTAAATTATTATAAGGTACATAAAATAAAGTAAAGAACGACGGACGTTTTAAAATCGGTTGTAAAAACTGTTTTGGGACTAATTATAACCTTGTAGATAGCTATTGATCTGTTCTTTTAATTGCTATAAAGAGATATTTAAAATCTGTATATGTATCTCATTAGGAAGGTATATAGTTCAAAATTGGACTGATACCAAAAATTATATTATAGTTTTAATAAAAGTAAAATCTGATGTTATTCGATTGTTTTCACAAACTGAGGGACCTTATTCGGTTATTCTCAAAAGTGATCAAAATGATCCATACTTAGGAATGCTCAAAAACTTAATAATTCTTCTAATTTGAAAGTGCAGATTATAGCTACTTCATTTACAAGAATTTTGTTCATGGAAAAAGTTGTTAGGTCTGTAAAACATTATTTAAATAAATCTAAAAGAATGTTATATTTTAGTAGTTTAACTTATGATGACTATGTTCCATACTTAGTATATTCGAAAGCTTTATCAATTACAACTTTTGGTGTGTAAAAAATAATAAAAACATAAAGTTAGTTTCCAGTTTTTTTTTAAGAAGTAAAGAAAGACAGACGTTTTAAAGTCCATTTTAGAAGCAATTAAGTATCAGGCTATATATTTATAAAAAACTTAGGGCCTTAGATTTCCGACATTATAGTCATTCTCTTCAAAATCCGTTATTATACCCTACACCAATTTAGTGGGAAAGGTATATTGGGTTTTGTGCGGATGTTTGTAACGCACAATAATATTGGTCGTATAGCCACCTTTAAGTATAGCAATCGGCTCAGAATCATTTTCTGAGTCGATTTAGCTTTGTCCGTCCATCTGTCCTTTCGTCCGTCCGTCCGTCTGCCTGTCTGTCTGTCCGTCCATGTGAACCTTGTAATCAAACTACAGGTCGCAATTTTAAGATAACTCAATGAAATTTGGTACATGATATTCTTTTGCCCCAGGGACGAAGCCTATTGAAAATGGTTATGATCGGTCTATTATTTCAACTACCCCCATACAACTGAACCCCCCAATAGGGCTTGTAAAACTTGTAATCAAACAATAGGTCGCAATTATGGAGATAATTGAATGAAATTTGGCACATGATATTTTATGGCATTGTAGACAAAGCCTATTGAAAATGGTTTACACCAGTCCATTATTTCACATATCCCCCTATAACTGAAACCGCCAAATAGAGCTTTTAGGATCATAATTATGTTTAATATACTCATAACTCGATAAAAAGCTGCTTGAGGAACATCAGCAGCTTTATGAAAAGCCCCTATAAAAAGCCCCCATCAATATTTCCCTTAAATGTTCACAATTTTATTAAACAATAAACGCCTTAAGTATGTATATCTGAGGCAAGTTACAATTCAACTTAAATGCTTTATTATGACAACTAAATCACATTATATTTTTGTAAAAGGTGTAGGGTATTAAATGGTCGACTATAATTTCTTACTTGTTTTCTCTTTAATAAGGAAGTAAGATATAAAAAATGCCCTTTAAAGACGTTCTCATTCCTCTTATTATTATTTTAATAAATAATTTGAAAGCTATATATTTCCAGTATAGATGAAATAGTGCATAAAGGTAATCACTTAAAAAAGTTTATGCTTTTATCTTTTGCAAAAACAAAGTTTAAACATTTGAATTATGGCAAAATATATATCTACTGTTTACAAAATTGCTACGTTTTTCTTTTTACAAATAAGCATGTGTCTTAAGTCTTTTGTTTTATAATTACATTAAGACACATGACCACCACCAGGCATATGAAGTAAAATAAACAAATTTTTATTAAGCAAACTTGGACTTTTTAATTATTACTTTTCGACATTAATAACTATTGAACATATTGTTTATAGGAAAACAAAATGGAAAATAAAGAAAAAAAAACACCATAATTTCCACCGTTAACATAAAATAAAACACTTAATTTAACATCAACATAGTTTTAAGCAACTCCTAATAATTGTGCAAACAAGTAAACATGTTGTACAGTTTTTTCTAAAATCATTTATTTTTTTTTTAATTGTAGGAGTATTCCTTAAGATTTCCTAAACAATTTGAAAAAAAAATGAAAAGTTAATTGAAAAATTAATAATAAACTAGGAAATTTTTGTCTATATACAATATAAACCGCTAGTTGTGTGGATTAAATACAGGAGGAGTTTGACTGAAAAGGAATAAACGTTTAAAAACACACTAGACACACTAGACTTAAAAGTTAGTTGGTTCAAATTAAAAATTCCTTAACGTATATGATTAAATAACAACAACAACAAAAAGCCTTTCAACACCCACTAATAAAGCTTTTTTTATAATATATTTTATTTCTGTTTTTTTGAAAGCTACTAAATTTAGTGACTAGTAGTTTAAAAATAACTTTAATTCTTTAGTTGTTTCAGGGGGATGTAGCTAAATGTTTAGTTTTTTTTTCATATTTGTCTATCTATTTATCTATCTATTTCGTGGTTAAAGCTGATGAAGCAGCTGTCTGTGTTAATAACATTTTAAGGTGGGTGCTTAAATAATGTTTAATGACTTTATAATATTTAATCATAAAATATATAAAATGTTGAAAGCATCCGCCAGAAAAACACACACAAAATTAAAAAAACAAAAATTAATATAACCTAAATGTTTGATGGAGAAAACGTTTAGAAAAATAAACGTTATTATGAATTGCGTAATGAAATATTTTCAAATATTTTTTTTGGAAAATTAAAAAAATTTAATAAAATATTTTCACATAAAAACTGTTTAATAGAAAATAGAAGGAAAGTGAAGATATTAAGCGAGTTTTTAAGAAAGCTTTTGCTTTGCAAAAAAACTTTTTTAGCTTTTTTTATAAAAATACTTTTTTCATAAAATGGCTTTCTTGTAAAACATATTGGATTTTTCTTAATTAGTTTGATAGGAGGATGTACATATATACGTCAAATCTGAAGAAATACACCTAAGCCTCTAGCGGGTCTGTTGTGCGCTCCTTAACCAGTGCCTCAGGTGGGAATCGAACCCACCACCTCCGGTCTACCAGACTAGAACTCTAACCACTAACCTACCGGAGGCCACCGAAGGATTTTTCTTAAAAAATATTTGTTTGAGCTTTTTTCTTAAAAAAGCTTTTTTAGATTTTATGATAAACATTTTTTTATTTTAATTTTATTTTTTTTATCAAAATGTATATAAAATTTTGATAAAAAAATATTATACACCAATTTTTTAAATTTTTAAGTAAAAAGTTATTGCTGCTTTTTTGAAGGCTTTTTGAACTTTTATAATAAAAAAAACTATTTGAGCTTTTATGGATAAGGAAACATTTGACATTTGACTTTCTTCATAAAAATGCTATTAAAGCTTATTTTATCAAACAAAACTTTTTTGAAATTGTTTGATTGGTAAAAAAGCTTTATTTCTGAAAAAAAGCTTTTCGACTTCTGTTGCTGAAAAAGATTTTTATTTAAGGTTTTTCATTGAAACTCAAAAAATTTTTTTAACTAAAGCTTATGGATTTTTTTTAATTCTTATACATTTTTACACATAAACAGTCTAATAGAGCTTTTTTCCCTGGAAGTCTAATTAAGCTTTTTCATAAAAAGTTTAATTGAGTTTTGTTTATAAAAAATCTAAAAGCGCTCTTTTCATAAAAAGTTTTTTTTTCATAAAAAGTCTTATAGAGCTTTTTTTATAAAAAGTCTAAAAGATTTTTTTTATAAAAACAGAGCTTCTTCATAAAAAGTTTAATTGAATTTTGTTTAGAAGAAACCTAAAAGCGCTTTTTTATAAAAATTTTTATACAGTTTTTTTATAACAAGCTTTTTATACAGATTTTTTCATAAAAAATCTAACAGAGCTTTTTTCACAAAAAGTCTAAATGAGCTTTTTTTACAAAAAGTCTAAATGAGCTTTTTTGATAAAAAGTCTAAATGAGCTTTTTTGATAAAAAGTCTAAAAGGACTTTTTTATAAGTTGTCTAAAAGAGCTTTTTTATAAGTTGTCTAAAAGAGCTTTTTTATAAGAAGTCTAAAAGGGCTTTTTTATAAAAATAGAGCTTTTTTTATCAAAAGTTTTATTGTGGTTTGTTTATAAAAAGCGCCTTTTTATAAAAAGCGCCTTTTAATAAAAAGAGTTTTTTTTCACAAAAAGTCTAAAATAGTTTTTTAAAGAAGTACAAAAGAGCTTTTTTATAAAAAGTATAATTGAGTTTTGTTTATAAAAAGCGGCTTTTAATGAAAATGATATAGATATGATAGATTTTTTCCTAAAAAGTTGATTACAGAGATTACAGAGATTTTTTAATAAAAAGTCTAATAGAACTTTTTCAATAAAATGTATAAAAGAGCTTTTTTCATAAAAAAGTCTAATAGAGCATTTTAAATAATAGTATAATAGAGCTTTTTTTCATAAAAAAGTCCAATACAGATTTTTTAAGATTTTTTTTCAAAATAAAGTCGGTTCAAGCTTTTGATTAATTTGCATAAAAACAATACATAACTTTTTCATAAAAATTTTAATATAATAAGTTGTTTTAGATTTTTTCACAAATAAAACAACTTTTTCAATAAAAATGCTTTCGATTTTTTTTTGTATAAAAACACTTTTTTAAGCTTTTCTTTTATATTTTTTCATAAAAAGTTGTATTTAGCTCTTTCATAAAAAGTCTAAAGTCTTTTTGCAATAAAACAGCTTTTTCAATACAATGTTTTGAATTTTTTTTAAAAAAACTTGTTTCCATAAAAAATGTTTTAAATTTTTTTGTATTAATGTTTCCATAAAAAGATTTTTCCATAAAATGTCTAATGAAGCTTTTTTCATAAAAAGCTTTTTAAAGTTTTTTCTATAGAAGGGATTTCTAAGCTCTTTAAGCTTTTTCATATAATTTAATTTCATGTTATCGAAGATGTTTGAGCTTTTTCAAGTTTCTGCTTATTTTAAAATAATTTTTCTATTAAAAGCTTATGTGGTGAAGAATCTTACTTTTTTGAAGTGTAACGTTTTTATGACTCAGTACAACCTTGACAATTTCTATTGATTTCTTCAAAAATTTAATTACTTTTTCCCACAATCTCATCTACATTTACATATATTGTTTTTATAAAATATACGTTATTCAGCAATAAACAATACTTTTCTTTAAAAAAATTTAAATTTTATTATATTTCTGTTTTGTAATTTTCCTAAAAAAAAAAACATTTAAATGTCTTATTTTAATCGCATTGTTTGCTCCTACTTAGTTATTATAAGACTTGAGTGTTTAATGGTGTTTTAATACTGGTTTTTCATTTCTATTTAATTTTATAAAAAAACAAACTTTATGTGGATTGTGTGGGGGGAGAAACGACAGCAACTCGTTAAAAGACTTAATAATGACGAGTGAAAAGAAAGATATAAAATATTGTTTGACAACTATTTGACAGTTTGATGGGTAGAAATAAACATTTAAACATAATAACATAACTCATATTTAATAAATTCATTATTATTATTATAAAAAACAAAACAAGATTTCTTTCTATATTTGTGTTACTTTCAGATTATTAATCAAAAATGTTGATGCTGTGGCCATAAATGGTATATATTTTTTGTAAGTAACCGATATTTTTTTAATAATATCATGAAAACACTTCCTTGATTTTGTTTTTGAAATTGTTTTTAATTTATAAATATTTGTCTAAAATCTAAAAATTTCCATTTTATTATAATTTCTTTTACTTATTTCCTTTTCTATCAAATATTGCCTTTTCCATAATCAAATCGTTCTAACTTTTTGATATTTAAATCACGATTTTCAAGTTTAAACTGCAAAAAACTATTTTAAAAGAGACTAGAAATTTAGATAAGAAAAAATTAACATGATTTAATTTTTCATTACTTTAATGTTTTGCAAATGAAAAAGGGAGAGAAAAATAGAAAAAATACGATGCATGAAAATTAAAATTTTATCCACACCAAAAAGAGGCGAAAAAAACTCTTACTTTTTCACATACATAACTATATACGTTTTGAATGCCAACTTTTAAAATGATTTCAGTCAAATTTTAAATGAACGGATTCAAAACCATCATTTGTATTTCGGATATTATTTTGTAAAAATGGAAATTCTGCTTTAAAAAGAACTTAACAATGCGCTCTCGTTATTTCAATACAAAGTATACGCAAAAATCTATGTAAATTTGTAAGCTTATGTATGCAGTTCTATAAAATATACAGTTCTTTATAAATTTATATGTCTATCTCTGTTGGTGTGTGAGTATAAATTATTTTTCAAATTACTTATACGCCATCATAGGCATAAATACATATGTACATAGGTAAGCTTTAAGTCCCGGTAGTTTCATTTTTACGCTATTCATGTGGAGTCCTTTCTTAGTTTCTGAATAAGAATAACTGATGAACTGAACTAGAACTAGAACTGAACTAGAACTGAACTAGAACTGAACTAGAACTGAACTAGAACTGAACTAGAACTGAACTAGAACTGAACTAGAACTGAACTAGAACTGAACTAGAACTGAACTAGAACTGAACTAGAACTGAACTAGAACTGAACTAGAACTGAACTAGAACTGAACTAGAACTGAACTAGAACTGAACTAGAACTGAACTGGAACTGAACTAGAACTGAACTAGAACTGAAATCCTTCTACGTAATTGCTTAGATAACTACCTATTTCCAAATTCTGCCGGGTTAGTAAGAGTACATATAAGTAAATGAATGCGATATGAAGTACGTGTAAGTTTGTTTAAATGCAATAAAGAATGGGGTTGTCGTACATGTTTGGTTACAACTTGTAAAAACTAATCAGAAAATTAAATCGCTGTAATTATAGAATGTGCAACAATAACAACAACTATAGCAATCAACAGAAACTATATAACAGATATACCAAAAACCAGAAAGAAATACACATATTGCTGCAGATGATGAAGAAGAGTAGCAACATAAGCGCAACAAACTTTATAATGAAAAAAATCGTAAAGTAGGAAGAAATCGGTGATGATGTATTGATGGAAATGGTAGAGGTAAAGACTTAGAAAAGGAGGTGGTTACCTTAAAAATAATAATAAAATAAGGTAGTTGGTATAGTAGAGCAAAAGTATATAAAGTAATAAATATTTTTAGAAAAAAAAAAATAATTTTTTATTTAACACTAACTATTCTTAGGAGAAAAAAATATGCGAAAAGTGTAAATTGTTTCTTTTAGTGTTTCTCATTTGTTGTTTAAAATTTATGAGTTTAAAAATTCCCCTAAAATTAAAGATAAGGAAATAGATTTTTATAGTCCTGAGAAAATCTTAAGTAAATACCCATAAATAATCAGAAATGTGCAAAAAAATGGGAAACATTTATATTTATCACATCAAAAAACTGGCACTCAAAACGAAATCATGCCAAAAACTAACTACATTTTGATCTTGATCTACACAACACACAAACCAACAATAAAAAAAAACATTTCACAAACTGACATTATAAATGACAATTATTTTGTAGTTTTTTTTTTTTTTTTTTGTAATATTAAACTAACGGTTTATGTTACTATAACATATTTAAACTCTTATAGAAATATAAAAATCATATAAAAAGAAATATGTGTTTTTTTACTATATCAGTTATTTTTGTAAGTGGGTGCAAAATTTAAGCTACTGGTGGCTTGGCTTAAATACTCACACTTATGGAAACTTTCAAAATCTAGAAGAAAAAAACTATGAAACATAACATTTTTTATATACATTTTTTTTGTTTTGTGTGTTACTGGGTCTGGTTTTTTATGATTTTTTTGAGATTTAATAGAGTTTGTTGTGTGTGATATTTGTTTTTTTCTTATATTTTTTGCTTGTACTTTGCTGTTAAGAGTTAAATCTGTCTATTATTACCTTAGAGTAATGCAACACCATCTCATACATCTTTTTCTAACAATTGAAAATTTTTAGAGTGTGGGTTGTTTATTCCATATTTTTATTTAAGATTTTTTTATGTGTGAAATAAAAATTATAGATTTTATGATATACTGCAGCAAGACAAAGATTAAGATAAAAATCTAACAAAATAAAGTTAAATGAAAAAGTTTAGAAAAAATCCATACAATGTTAAGTTTTCGAAAAAAAAAACTGAAAAACATCTGCTTTCAAATATGTAATTAAATTCGCTTATTATACAAACAAACCGACTAATCCAGCATATGGATTAGTCTATAATGTAGACTGAAGACTAATCTATTGTTCAGATTATAGACTTAGCTAGCGTCCGATTAAAGACAGCTAAATCAAGACTATAGAGAGATCTATAGTCAGGACTATAGAGAGATCTACAGTAAAAGATTACAAACAGATCTATAGATGTGACTATAGAGAAATCTATAGCCAAGACTATAGAGAGATCTATAGTCAAGACCATAGAGAGATCTATAGTCAAGACTATAGAGAGTTCTATAGTCAAGACTATAGAGAGATCTATAGTCAAGGCAATAGAGAGAATTATAGTCATGACAATAGAGAGATCTATGACAAGAATATAGAGAGATCTATAGTCAAGACTTTAGAGAAATCAATAATAAATAGACAGATCTATAGTCAAGACTATAGACAGATCTATAGTCTAGTCTATAGACAGATCTATGTCAAGACTATAGAAATATATTTAGTCAATACTAGACAGATCTATAGTCAAGACTATAGCGAGATCTTTAGTGAAGACTATAGACAGAAATATAGTCAAGACTATAGATAGATCTATAGTCAAGACTATAGACAGATCTATAGTCAATACTAAAGAAAGATCTATATTCCAGACTATAGAAAAATCTATAGTCAACACTATAGAGAGATATTTAGTCAATACTATAGATAAATCTATAGACAGATCAATAGTCAATGCTATAAACAAATCTATATTCAAGACTATAGACATATCTATAGTCAACACTATAGAGAGATATTTAGTCAATACTATAGATGGATCTATAGTCAATACTATAGACAGATCAATAGTCAATACTATAGACAGATCTGTAGTTAAAACTATAGACAAATCTATAGTCAAGACTATAGACAGACTTATAGTCAAGACTATATACAGATCCATAGTCAAGACTATGGACAGACCTATTTTCAAGACTGTTGACAAATCTATAGTCAAGACAATAGACAAATCTATAGTCAAGACTATAGACAGATCTATAGTCAAGACTATATGCAGCTCTATTGTCAAGACTATAGGCAGATCTTTAGTCAAGACTATAGACAGATTTATAGTCAAGAATATAGACAGATCTATAGTCAAGAATATAGACAGATCTATAGTCAAGACTATAGACAGATCTATAATCAAGACTATAGAAAGATCTATAGATATGACTACAGTGAATCTATAGTCAAGACTATAGACAGATCTATAGTTAGACTACCTATAGTCAAGACTATAGAGAGGTCTATAGTCAAGACTATATAGAGATCTATAGTCATGACTATAGAGAAATCTATTGTCAAGACTATAGAGAGATTTATAGTCAAAACTTAAGACAGATCTATAGTCAAGACTATAGAAAGATCTATGGATATGACTATAGAGAAATCTATAGTCAAGACTATAGACAGATATATAGTCAAGACTATAGACAGATCTATAGTGAGACTACCTGCAGTCAAGACTATAGAGAGAGTCTATAGTGAGAATACCTGTAATCAAGACTATTGAGAGAGTCTATGGAGAGAACTTTAGTCCAGACAGTAATGAAATCTATAGTCAAAACTGTGGACAGATTTGTAGTCGTGACTAATAATCTGATTAATCTTTAGTTAAGGATCTAGCTAGAGCTGTAGTGAGGACTATAGATTGAACTACAGTCAAGAATTTAGATTTACTTAATAACTTTAACAAATTTATTTGTTGACAATATCAAACACCTTTTAAATGTTTAACATACAAATTATCTCACTTAATTACAGCTCTATAAGGCCTAAGGTTAGATGATTTAAATTTAACATGATTTCCATTCAAGTAACAATTTAACATGAAACTTAATGTATTGAAAATAAAATAATTCCAATATGGAGAATACAACATTTGAAACAAAAAAAAATAATAAAATAATTTTACGGACTTTGGCCAAAAACCATATGAGAATCAGCCAACCAATGATGATGTTTTTGAATAGAAAATTTTGACATTTTAAGTTTGATAGAGAAATATAAAAAAACTCAAAAACAAATGCTCAAGTGACTTAACAAGACAAAAATGTGTAGTTTGTGTTAAATAACAAAACAAAACTTTAAACAAAATATGGATAAATGTACTTAGTTTTCAAAGAAGAAACAAAAAACAAATGAACACAAATGAAACCATATAAACAAAACTGTGATTTGCAAAGTGTCAAAACGACAAGATGACATGATGTACATTACATTTAGACAAAACCGAAAGCCTATAAAAAAACATGAAATAATATATTAGATGAAAAATAAACTTAACAGTCTATTGAGATAATTATTGCGCAAAAAGACGTTAAGTCTATTTTATAAGGCTAAATATGGCATTGTTTTTAAAGCCAACATTTTTCAACGTTTTATGTTACATTACAAATTTTATGTTCAAATTGATAGGTATTCGGCTGTAGACTAGAAACTATAGTACAATTAATTGTTGATTTTTAATTCCTGTGAAAAAAAGAAAAACTGCAACAAATACCAAAAACCACAAATCAACATCAATTTTAATTTGTCATAAAACTTGGGATTTATCAACAGCCTTTGGTTAGGAAAAATGACAAAAATTAAAAAAAAAAATATTATTCGAAATAAAGAAAAAACAAAACACTTTGATCATTTTTAATCAAGCTTAAAATCAATTTATGTTTTATGGCCTGAATTTATGGCTGGAGACAAAATTTAACAAAAAAAACACACAAAACCCTCATACAAGGTTGCGCCTGCGCTTGCACATGTGCAAAACTAAACTATTTTCAAATTTATGATTTTTTTGTTTTTTTGTTGTTTCTACTTTCCTATTAACAGATACTTTATTTGGGCGTTTTTATGTACATATATGTAGTAGATTTGTTATTTTGTCTATTTCTAGCTAAATTTCAAATTTGTTGACCATTTAAGTGTGCGCATAGAGTGTGTGGTGTGTAACTTATGTTGCCACAATGTGTCATTTTGTTGTGACACATATTAAAGGAAACTTGATGCTTAAAAGCCATTCATAAATATTATTTGCTGTTTAAAGTTCTTTTTGCTGTGTTGCAGCATTTAAGTTGACACACATAAATAAATCTTTAAACAAAATCTTAAGTTAACAACAGTATGCAACAACACGTACATATTTGTACAGAACAAAAAAAAAAAAAACTCCATGTAAAAAAGTTGTCTTACAACACTTTACACTTGCAGCAGGAAACTCCAAAAGTAACATTTAAAAACAAACATATGTTTTCTTTACGAATGTAGGGCTTTAAAATTGTTGTTTGTATTAACATATATTTATTTTTTTCCTATGTTACCAGCTTGTTATAGGCTTAAATAATACTAAATACCTAATATATGTAAAATTGTGTTTCTGTTCGTTGTCGCTGTTGTTGTTGTTGTTTCTTATAAAGTCATAAATAGTTTTTATGTTCATTTTCGTTTTCTTCTGCTAACAATATTCCTGCTATAGCCATAATAATGTATCAAATATTAAGTGTTAAGCTTTTATGTCAATCGGCTTAAGTGTTTTTTCCCTATTTTGGCTTAAATGATATTAAATTTCCTTAAGTCGTATCGAAGAATTGGTTTAAATAACATAGTGAATAAAAAAAATTATTATTGTTGTTTTTCTATGCATGTTTGTTGCTTAAGTCTTTTGTTTTCTCGTTTGTTTGTTCGTTTGATAAACAATCCCACAAAGCTTAAATTAAATTGTTTTTTCCATTTAGCTAAGTGAAATAAAAAAAGAAAACATTAAGAACATTTATTTTATATAAGTTTTTAACAACCTTGAGTTATTTCTTATATAAAATTGAAATAAAATTTATCGATATTATATGATTTTGTTGTATTTCTAGAAACTAAATTTTGTCTAAAGATTAGTTATTTAAGTAGAAATTAACTCATTTTTGGTCCCTTATCACAAGGCTTGGATATCCCGATGATATACTACTGATTACTCTGGAGTACTCAACACCACTATAGTGGGGATTGTATTATGTGTTTGTGCTAAGAATCACTTTCAAAGTTGATTTAGCTATTACTATCTGTCATTCCGCCCGTCCGTCTGTGTGGTCCTTGTAAACATTAGCACTTGTATCTCTACAAGTGTATCCACTGCAGGTATTTTAGTTTAACTGACAAATGGAAATTCTATTCGGTGGGTCACTCTATGAAAGGCACGGTCCTACGGGGGAAATAATGGATATCTCCCCTCCCCATTATCAAAAGCGTAAAAATTTTCATAAGAAATTTAAATGAGGAAAAAAATAAGTAATAAAACCTAAATTTACAATTCCCCTCCAAATATTTGAGCTGTCTACGAGCGTGCGAAAAGATCACAGTTCTTTCGTCAAGTCACCAGTGTGATTACTGCATTCGGGAACCGTCTCTTATGAGATAATTACTGTTGCAGTCGCATGAAACATTCCTTCGGCCAAATAAATGTTTTCTTGTGTTGACAGATGGGTCCAAGACGAAGAAAGAAGTTGGTTCATTAATGAATTTGGTTTAAAAATCTTTTTCCGACTCGAAGCTATTTGCAGCTGAATTATCATCGATGAGAAGGGTAATCAATTGCCTAAGGTACTAAGGTGCGGCGCGTCTTGCAAAATATAACCGACGGTCAGCCGTTGCCGATTTGAGCCGTCTCGGCTTGTATCTCTGCGCGGGAGTTCGTATATTGCTGACACTTTCAGTCAAATCAGTTCTCCACTTATTGCAATAAAAAGATAGATTCTTATGAATTGTTATAGATGTGATCTCATCAAACGAGTTTAAAATTAATTCAGAGGTACAGCAAGGCTCCTACCCTATTCTTTATTTTCATAAATTACCTTCTATGTCAAATTTTCATCTCTATCTACTCTTTTGCAGTTGACAACAATGAGAATGACAGATTCTCATTCGTTCAATTATAGAGATTGGGGCAAAGAAGCGCAATATGAATGAATTGCTTAATCACTCATGCAAGACTTAATGTTGGGTTTTAATGAAGAAACCTTTGGCAAAAATTGTTGTTTCATCTTTGTATATGGGTGGTGTAAATATTTAGGAATCGGAAAATCGGATGTTCTGGGCATGAAAATTAAAGTGTCGAAAGAAGTATTAAAGTGTCTCTTTTCTTGAAACGGTGAAGACATACTCCATGCGATCGTTTTACTATTTACATCACTTATATCCAACCGACAATGGAATACAACTCTCATATGTGAGCCGGAGTTTTGAAGACTCTTTTGGAACTAATCGACCGCGTATAGGAGAGGAAGAAGGTACTTATCGGTGACAGTAGGGTATCCAAGTATATTGATTCACTAGAGCATCGTCGCAATGTGGCGTGTATTTCACTGCAAACTAAAAGGTATATTCTAACTGTCAAATTGATATTATGGATTTTGACAGACAGCGTAGCTTAAAGTTCATATATAAAAAAACTATCAGAGATCATTCACCTACAAAAATTCGGCATTCTCAAAATTTTGTTGTTGTATTTATGTGTGGATTTCTAAAAAAGTTGCGTACAGATCTTACTTCGATAAATGCTGATCAGCAACTGAGTTGATTTTGTTTTGCAAGTTGAGGATTATCCCAACTAACACATGCTCAAAAAAGAAAATACACAAGTAGACTTATAGTGTAGGTGAGTCAACGCAACGTCAGCAGAATATTCATGCCCTATCTCGCGTGATAGGGAATCGAGATTTTGGGCAGCATTGGTTTAAAACTATAACGGAATTAGATCTCAAACAAAATAGTGCCATTGGGTTTTATAATAAATCCTAATCATGAACAGTGATTATTTACAAAAAGGTTCTATTAACATAAGCTTGGGAAATATCGTATTTTACTCTGCCTCTTGTGTTGTTCCTATCATTCTATCATTCCTAACAGTTCCAGTTGAAGACAGTTGAAAACATGAAAACATTCCTCATTTCTACTTTTTCCTTTGACTTCATTTAAAATTACAAACTTTCAGTTTTTACATTTTTATAAAGAAAATAATTAGCCCTTTATTTACCTTTTCACTTAATGTCTTAATTCATTTCAACTCTCAGCTATATATTTTTCTGGCGTTGTTTCCTCTTTTGTTTTTCTTTTACTAAATAATTACAACATTTCATGTTTGTTATCTTAATATGCAACAAATGAAAAAGAAACATAAATTGTAATAGAAATAAACTTGAATAAGAAAATAAATAAAATAACAAATTAAAAAAAATGAAAGAAAATAATGTGATTTAATGTCATTTTAACATGTAAAACAATCAGAGACTTGTTTACAGGCGGCTCCTTTTACACTTAGACACATTTTAACTATGTCTCGAGAAACAACATTGTATCAGAGTTCCTTTTACCACATTCAGTCATTCATTCATTGACTGACATCATGCATACATTGTAGATACATTTGATGGCTAGTGTTTGTGTGTGTGTGTGTGAACATATGATTGTGAGAAGATGTTGTTCACGGAACCATGAAAATTAAAACCCTTTAACAAATCAAATTTTATTAAATTTGACACGTTGCTGACAATAATATTATAATTTTGTTTTTTATTTGTTTTTATAAAAATTTGTTACTAATTATTTTTTAATAAGTACATATTATCTACACATATGTATGTTATTCAAATATATAGTTTTAGTACTTACATAATTGGTATTTTTTGTTTTTGTTTAGAAAACAATTAGAAACTGTTAGAAGAACATACCTGTAAAGAGAAAACAAATACAAGAATATTAGATTACATATGATATTTACATAAAAGATTATAAATAAAATGAACAGATTTTAACTATTTTCAATAGGTTTGGGTCAAAAGAAGATAAATTTCATCAATCATGTCCTTAGAATGTTATATGTAGCGACACAAACCGACAGACGGACTGACAGACAGGCAGTCTCGGAAAATATTTCGGATACTTTATGGTGGGTGTAAGACCAATTTTATCCTCGTGAGAAGGTTATTTATAAGTTTGTTGTAGCGTTTGTAATTTTCTATAATATAAATTTATACAATTGTTAAACCAAAATCTCTAAAGGAAATTGAATCCACTATTCATAAACTAATTGATAGGAATCACTAGCCAATTAGCAAAAGACAATATATTATTTTTCGGTTTTAATCTTTAAAATACATCTTCTTTTTAAACAAATATATTTTATTTAATTTCTATTAATTGAGTTAAAAATTCATTTCCTTTAAACACTTGATTGGCTGTTTATTAGCATAAAATTAAAAATTGTGTTTTATTTTAACAAAAATTCATTAAGCAACTTATCAAAAATGTTGATAACTAACATACCCAGCAAAAACTTTTATTATCAGGTTAAGGGGTTAAAATACTAAAATTTGTTTACACAATAGCATTTGAAGTCATTCTTTTAACATGGTGATGTCGTTGAAGGCAAGTAGCTTACATGTTAAATCATGTCAAAAAGCGTAAACAGTTCTATATGAGTACACAGAAGCTGACTCATGAATGAGAAAGTGTTTATATAACACATTATTAATAAGACGCTATTAATTACTTCTATGTAATCAGATTGATATGAATTTAGCAAAAAAGAGCTTCCAGAGAAGCGAAAAAGAAGTACAATTTACTCCATGGAAGTACTAAAAAAGGATCTAAAGAAGTGATGATGTTATTACAGGCTTGTCATAGGTGGGATGTTCTTTATATTCACTACATTTGAAGTTATTCTCAGGAAGTAATTTGTATGTTCTTTTTTTGTAAGTTATTAGGAAGTGAAATATATAATTTGTCAATTAACTCCAAAATAAAATGATTTTAATTAAAAAATATTTTCATTTCTTTGGAACTCAATAAACATTTGCTACTTTTTAAGTGGTGGTAAATGTTATTTTTTTATTTGAAAGTATTTCTTTTTGTTTCTGCTGGGGAAAAGAGTCATTGATAAGTTTGTTAAAAGCGCAAATCATTTTTAAGTTTTTGCTGGGTATATTTTTTTTCTTCTGCAGATAAAATGAAAGCTTATTAAGCTAAATGTTTTAGGTTTGTGTTTTATTTTTTGAAAAACAAAAAGCAAGAGGATTACAAGTGACCTGAGAATTTAGTTAAAGACTTTACAGAATAATTATACAAAACAGCCCACCAACAGTGATAATTTATGCCAATCAACACACAATTTTTCTCTTTTTTTTTTTGGATACAATACCTTCAAAATATTAAAACAAGTAAAAAATTATAGTCGGACAAGGACGTTCATATAATACACTACACTTGTTACAAAAATAAAATGTGATTTTCATAATAAAGCATTACAGCTGAATTGTACCTTGCCTCAGATATACAAACTTTACTGTTGAATAAAATTGTGGATATTTAAGTCAAATTTTGAAGGGGACTTTTTATTGGGGCTAGCGTCACATGAGGCCCAATAATTATTAAGTTCATGGAAGTCATCAAGTATAGAAATTGGTTTTGCAAGTTTTTGTAGAGTATTTAAACATAATTATGAACCTGAAAGCTCTGTTCGCTGGGTTCAGTTGTATGGGTTCTAGGTGAAAAAAAGGGGAACGATGTTATCCATTTTCAATTGGCTTTGTCCCTTGGACAATAGGAGCTCATGTACCAAATTTCATTGAAGTGTCTTTAAAATTGAGACCTATAGGTTTACATGGACAGACAGACATAGATAGATAGATAGATAGATAGATAGATAGATAGATAGATAGATAGATAGATAGATAGATAGATAGATAGATAGATAGATAGATAGATAGATAGATAGATAGATAGATAGATAGATAGATAGATAGATAGACATACATACATACATACATACATACATACATACATACATACATACATACATACATACATACATACATACATACATACATACATACATACATACATACATACATACACACACACATACAGCCATACAGCCATAGAGACATACATACAAACTGATGGACATAGCTAATTAAACTCAGAAAATTATTCTGAACCGATTGGTTAACTTAAAGGTGGGTTTAGGACCAATGTTATACCCTCCCCACTAAAGTGCAAAATAATTCTAAGCCGATTGGTATACTTTAGGATGGTTGTGTTACAAACAATATACCCTCGCACTAAAGTGGTGTAGGGTATAGTGTAAATACAATAAATTAATGTAAAACTTGAAATGTTCATTATTGAAATATGTATGTGTAGGTATGTATGTAGGGGCAGTAAGTAAAAACAGCAGAGATTTTTCTTTAATATATTTTGATGGCGGCTAAGCTTGAGTTTGAACGTTTCCGTTGTGGTTAATATGAGTTTTAGGGTTTTTCTTCAACTGTTAAGTAGAAAAGTTAGTAATGATGATGATGCTGCTGCTGGTGGTGGTAGTAGTAGTTAATGTATTTCTTTATGTTTATTACCATCTATGGATCTTGATAGCTTAATTAGTTAGGCTGTGTGTTTTAAATTTCATCAAGGGCATTAAGAGCAAACTTTTATACTCGCTCACTCGCTACAACAATTTAAAACAGTCTGACGTGGAACGACAAACTAGCAGACATGTGTAAGCAAAAATTTAATAATAAATAGCTCAACAATATTGGTGTGATGTCAACGACTACTGTGTAACAAGTTATATTATTTTTTTTGATTTCTTCTTTTTGTTATTAATAAAAAACCATAAAATTAAAGATTTATTAAAATAAAGTTTGTTTGTTTTTTTTTCTCGAACAAAACAAATTTATATATTTAAGATGCTAATAAAATTATAGAAATTATTAACATAATCAAAGCTTTTAGTGTTAGATAAGAGAAACAAACCATCATCGAAATATTTCTATTGAATTTTGTCATTTGCTATTAAAAACTAAACCAACAACTTAGCAAATCAATCAATTTTGAAGCTTAAACAATGGCTAATCAAAGCAAATTTTTCTTTTTTTGGTGAAATACATTTTGTTATAATATTTTGCTTCTTTTATTGCAAAAAAAACACCCATTAAATTTTTGATATTGGTAATATTAATAAAATAAACTGGGCCTACAAAATGTATTTGTGATAAAACAAAAGAAGATCATGTTGCCTTTCAAATCTATGAATTTTAAGTGAACTATAAAAATGTCTAGTTTTAATGTTATTTTTGTTTTTAATTAAAATTCTGCGGCACATGATTCAGGTAATTTTTTATTTTATTATTTTTTTCTACAAAGAAGGTGTGGTTTCATATGATTTTAATTTTCATAATATTTCTAACTTTCTAATGTATTATTTCAGTAAGAGCTTTTATGAAACAAACAGTCATCCAGTAAAAACTTTCATTACAGAGCAAGTGATACCTACATATTAGCATTTTAAGCCATTATTTTCATAAGGTAATGTCATTGGAAGCAAGTACATACCACAATTGCTTACAAGTTATTAGGAAAATCGGTCAATGTAAATCGTGTACAGTTTTTACATCATTAAGTAGAAGCTGTCTAATGAATTAGAAAGTATTTAAAAGACACATTATTAAAAAGACGCTATTAAAATACTTTTATGTAATCAAAACAATATGTAGTAGTTATTGAAAAGTATGTTAATACTTTTCCAGTTCCAGTAAAAACTTTAATATAGAGATGTACTTACCACAATCGCTTACAAGTAATTAGAAAGATCAGTCAATGTAAATCGTGTGCAAAAAATAAGATACAGAAGCTGATTTATGAATAATTAAAACATATAAATAGTCTTATCAATAACACGTTATTTAACTACTTTTAGGTAATCATAACTGTAGTTCAGTTCTAGTTCAGTTCTAGTTCAGTTCTAGTTCAGTTCAGTTCTAGTTCAGTTCTAGTTCAGTTCTAGTTCAGTTCTAGTTCAGTTCTAGTTCAGTTCTAGTTCAGTTCTAGTTCAGTTCTAGTTCAGTTCTAGTTCAGTTTTAGTTCATTTCTAGCTTAGTTCTAGTTCAGTTCTTTTTGACTTTTTTCCATAGTTAATTTTAAATTTTATAAAAGTTGACTTAAAAGATCCCAAAGAAAAAACATCAATAAATAAAATCCATAATTTCTCTCCTTTACTGCCTGTACATCCTTATAATTTAACTGTCTATATTTTTCATTTAACTCGTACATCCTTTTCTTTTACTTTATGTTACGTGAACCAACAACCCAGAACCTTTTAAGTAAAAAAAATATCTTCCTGATTCTTTAAATTTACTAAGAAATTTGTTGCATGTATGTTGTTTTCTTTTTTTGTTAAAGGTTTGTTTCATTCATTTTTTTTCTCGTTTTTTGTTTTAATTTAACAAGAGCTTTCAAATATTTTAGTTACACCTTTATTTGTTCATGCCTTAAATTTTTTATTGTTTTGTGGTTAGTGTCATACTAACACCAATAAAATAAGTGCTACAATAACAGTAACAACAGCAACACTATTTAACAACCAGTTCTGCCCAAAAAAATTACATACGATCAAACCAAACCATTCTTTTATTTTAACTGTTTGCTGTAACATACAATTGATGTCAATAACCAATATACACACAGCAGCAACCTTTTTAATTCATTTGCTGAGACTTACAGTAAGGGGTTTCAAAAGGACAGAAACATTTTAAGATAATATAAAGATTTTTTGTGAACATTTTCTAATACAATTCTGTTTAAGAAAATTTATAAATTTGTCGAAAAATCTTACAAAAAGTTTTCAGAACACCCTTACTGTTTATAACCCACACCAAGTACTGTGTGGCATGCTTTTCATATGATTGTTATTGCTGTCTGGTATATGGTTCAAAAGAAGTCCTCATACTAGGCAGATACAGTCATACATTCACACATAAGTAGTATATTTACAATGATATCAGTTCACAAATTAACAATCAACGAGCAGAGTAGTTTTTTATACATGTCTTCCATAAAACCACTCTGTATTTATGTGTCGATTGTTTATGAATGTGACTCTTTATACATTGGCATACATACTTGCCAAAAAATCTTTTACATAAAGAACTGAGCTTGTTGCCGAATAAAACAACAATCTTAAAGTGTTTAATTTAATACTGCTGCCATAGTTCAGGCCAAAACCGATTGACTAAACGACCAACCGATATTCAATATAAATTGTTTCTGCTCTTTTGTATGCCGTGTTAAATATTTTATTTAGTTGAAAAATTGTTGAATACTTTTTTTGGGGGATTTTCGTTTTTTTTTTTTGCATTTAAACTGATAAATGTTAAATTTTAATTTAATTAAATTTTTAAATTTGGGTAATTTTTTACTGTTATTTGAAGTATTTATAGTGAAGTGTTTATGGTTAAAGGAACAAGTGGTTTGAAGAGGTCAAAAACTTGAATAGGGATTTGACGTATAAGTATTACTTCAGTTCTAGTTCAGTTCTAGTTCAGTTCTTGTTCAGTTCTAGTTCAGTTCTAGTTCAGTTCTAGTTCAGTTCTAGTTCAGTTCTAGTTCAGTTCTAGTTCAGTTCTAGTTCAGTTCTAGTTCAGTTCTAGTTCAGTTCTAGTTCAGTTCTAGTTCAGTTCTAGTTCAGTTCTAGTTCAGTTCTAGTTCAGTTCTAGTTCAGTTCTAGTTCAGTTCTAGTTCAGTTCTAGTTCAGTTCAAGTTGATTACAAGTTAATTTCTTCGTTTAGTTCATTTTTTATTGTTACCACTTTTTTATTTTCCTCAGTGTTTAGTTATGAGATATGGTTTTAATTTTCTGTTTACTATCGTGTGTACTTAAACCAAAATAATTTCATTTTAAAGGTGTTTGCCTAAAGTAGGTGTTGCTCGAATATTGACAGAGAATAATGTTTATGATTTGTAAATAATTTTGTTGTGGTATTAAATAAAACTTACAAAAGCAGCAAAAAACAATAATAAAGTAAATTAAATGCTAAGTCTTGAATTGTGAGAAATTGTTGTAAATTTAAAACAATTTCTATCAGCAACAGATATTACAAATTACAAATAAATTACTATAAATAAGAGAGGATAAAAATATAAGAGCAGATGAGGAGTTTAAAATACACAAACAACTTCCGTTTAGTAAATTAAAAGTAAATTTCGTTCATATTGACTCTTTGTTCTTCAATTCCGTAGCAAAATTAATTTGTATACAAATAATTTCAAGGACTTTTAGTTTAGTATTAATCGTATTAATTTTTGCCTTTTTTTCATAAGTACTTTACGATTTGCAAATAATCTATTTTACTTGAGAATTAAAAACCTGCAAAGCCAATAATTTGATATGTTTTGCGAAAAAATAAAATAAAACAAGAAAATAAAAGAATTATCAGAAATGTGAATTTATTTTATCTTGAATTAATTTTCAATTCAATTTTATTTAACATCCTTCTTCTTATGATGATGTTTTTTCCTGGTAACCACACCATATACACACATACCTACATACATTTATATTAAAATCTATAATACTGAGAAGCTGTTGAGCTGCATGAGGACCATGATGATATTGATGACGATGAAAGGAATTTATTAGTTTCTTATACTATTAACACTTGAATGATTTTGAAGGTCAATTAATTCTCTTGTGGTTTTGTAACAACAAACTAAAGAAGTTTACATTAAGCAACAACAACAATAACAAGTTAAGGAATAATACATATATATTAACAACAAAACATGTATGATTTCTTTTTTTCTGTTGCAACAAACTAGACTAGATTATGTTTTGTTGTGTATGTGATTGCTCAGAACAACAACAACAGCATTAATAGTTTGTCCATCGGTAAGATCACTTTAAGGAGTTTTGTGGAAATAGATGAAGAAGGAGGAAAATTGTTTGATAGAAGTGTATTGATATCAACTGGTCGTTGTAGAGATATTCTATAATACAGTTTTATTTATTTTGTTTCAGTTTTTTTTAAGGGAACATGTATGAAAAAACTCTCTTTCTATGGATTCCATTTTTTAAGTAAAAGCCGCTTTAACTTGTTCATACCTAGATGGGAAGAAATAATTACACTGGAAACCGATAAAAATATCAGAAATTGTACTTGTATAAGCCAATGATATACAAATATCTGTAGTTAAAATGTTTCGCCAAAGTTTTAGTATAATATTTATAAAATATAAAGCTTCTGTAAAAG
Organism: Lucilia cuprina; assembly: GCF_022045245.1. Taxonomy (NCBI): domain Eukaryota; kingdom Metazoa; phylum Arthropoda; class Insecta; order Diptera; family Calliphoridae; genus Lucilia; species Lucilia cuprina. Next base: position 10,099,948 of record NC_060950.1, read on the forward strand.
CTTTTTAAAGAAAATTTTTTTATGAATTTATTTATTTATTTTTTTTTTTTTGAAAAAGTTTACACAAATCTTTTTATGGAAAGGCTTTAAGACTTTAATAAAGTTCTTTCAACAAAAAGCTGAACAATTTTCAAAAAAAAGAATGTTTTCATTAAAAAGCTCTTTACTCAAAAGTATTATACTTTTAATTTCTTTTAAATATAAAGATTCTGTAAAAGCTTTTTAAAGAAATATTTTTTGAAAAAGATTGTCATTAAAACTTTTTATTGAAAAGCTTTAAGACTTTAATGTAGTTCTTTCAACAAAAAGCTGAACAATTTTCAAGAAAAAAAGCTTTTGAGTAAAAAGAACTTTTATAAAAGCTTCACGGAAAATAATATTTTTATAAGCATGTTCTTTTTTCAAATGCATTATATAGCATAAATTGTTTGCAAAAGCTTTTCATAAAGAAGAGCTTTTTAAGATTTTTATTTCAATGCTTTTAAAGAAAGCTTTTTACTATTATGCTAAATATGAAAGCTTTTATAGATAGTTTATGTTTCTTAAAAGCTTTCAGTTAAAAAGCTTTTGTAAAAAAATTCTTTAAAAACCTTTAATAAAAACACCTTCGATGAAAAATGTTTAGAAAACAACTTTTATTAATGATCAAACTTAGAAATTTACTAAAATGCTTTTTTTGTACTTCTTAGCAATTTTGTTATTCTGTGTTATTTATTCTATAAGTATTACAAATAAATAAGTATTTGTAACTTTTCTAAGTAAGAAAACAGCTAAAATTTATTTTTTTTTATATATAAAGACAACCAAAGCTGAAAGTGAAAACCCAGCGAGAATTCAAAATAAAGGTGGTTAAGTTTAAAACAAAGAATATACAACAACATTAAAATCCAAAAAAAACAACAAAAAAAAAAAACTAAAATAAATGAAAAAGAATTAAATAAACAAGAACAAGAAGTTGTACTTGATAATGTTGCTCTGTGATGCTGTTACTATTCTGTTACTGATGATGTTGGTTAATGTTGATGACGAGGTATAAGAATAGACAATACGCTTGTTGTTTTATTCATTAAGTTAAAGAAGAGGCCGCATTTAAAGTTTTTTTCTTTGACTGTGCGTTTCATTTTTAAGGATGTTTATAATAAGAAAAATCACAACAAAAGTCTAAAAAAATGAAGAACACTATAGGTAGGATTGTCGTACTTACTATCTAGGCTTAAAATGTCTTGATATAAATTTTTTTTGTAAATTTACTTTAGTATAGCGATTTGTGTAGTTGATGTTAATGTTGTTGTTTCTGTAGTTGTTATTATTGTTGTTTTGCTTAAATTTTCCAATACACATGAGTTGACATATGCTATATTGGATTTGTATTGACATGTACGCGTACTCATACTGAGCATGCCTAACTCACGCACATTCCACTTACTTCGTCTTACTTATGCGAACTGCGAGGGTCAAACGGAGAGTTGTTTAAAAAATTTACAGGTTACCGTATTGTTTTTGTTTGCAGGATTACTCTAGTTCAGTTCTAGTTCAGTTCTAGTTCAGTTCTAGTTCAGTTCTAGTTCAGTTCTAGTTCAGTTCTAGTTCAGTTCTAGTTCAGTTGTAGTTCAGTTCTAGTTC
>NC_060950.1:10101670-10104189 GCF_022045245.1 Lucilia cuprina
ACTGAACTAGAACTGAACTAGAACTGAACTAGAACTGAACTAGAACTGAACTAGAACTGAACTAGAACTGAACTAGAACTGAACTAGAACTGAAGTAGAACTGAACTTAGAAATTTAAATTTTGTTCATATTTATTAAGTAAACCATTAGTAAAAAGCTGTAATAAATTAAAAAAGGTGTGAAAATTTTAGAGCTCATTGTCTGTATTTGGAGCTTATGGCCGATGTTTATATTAATACGTTTTTTGTAACTTTAACATCTGCTTTATGAATTATATAAAATTTTCATAATTTGGTTATCAAATAAAACAAACAAAATTTGATTCGATTTTAGCTATACATAGTAAAATATATGTACCATATAAAAAGTAATTCTTTAATTAATACTTTCATTTATTTATAAATCTCTGATATTTAACTTAAATAAAATTTTAATTCAGCATTATTTAAACACTCAATAAAATGCAAGAATTTAACACTCTTATTACTTCCAAGAAAATCGATAAAGAAAAAACTTACACACAAACTGTTTTAATAAAACCATAATAAAAAGGATTTAATTTCTTTTATTACTTATTTATGTCTGTGGTTAAAACTGCCACATCAAAAATTGTGAAGAAAAAATGATGTTGTTTTTTGTTAAAACAAAAACTAAAGCTGCAACTTGCAGCTAAAATAATAATGTATTGTATATGTTGCATTGTGTTTTTTTTATTATTTATACTTTACTTTATAAATATTCATTTGACTGTCATTTAAACAAATAAAGAATCCACAAATGTCAGCTACTTTTCAACTTCTACACATGTCATTAACTAACTGCCAAGTAAAATATACTATGGAAAAAACTACAACTACAACAGCAACTTTTTTTTGAAAAAGCCATGAAGTGGAGGCAGTCAGTCAGTCCGTCATGCAGCCAAGTTGGCTGCATGTAATGCTGAATGAAAAACAACATTCGAAAAATAAAAATAATACTTACAAAACTTCAAAAATAAAACAACAAAAATGCTACAGAGAAGTTGCAAGAACAAAAAAAAAGATTTTTGTTGTTTTATTTTATTATTGTTTACTTTAGTGCAAAAGTGTAATAAGCCAAGTAACAACAACAAAACCACCAAAAACAAAAATAACTTTTGTGTTTTTGTTGTTCTGTTGCAAGTTGCAAGGTATACATTACTTGTTGGTGGTCTACACCATAGACGAATGAACTTGAATATTATTTTTCTTACTTATTGTTGTGTGTAACCACAAACAAACAAATAAATAAATGAATTATACAGATGGACGGACACACAGACAAACAGTCAGTCATATACATATACAGACAAACAATTCAAATGAGCACAGACGTTTAGACGGAAGGAGCAAGAGACAGACAAATGCTTGTACAATGATAAAAAGATAAACAAAATTAAAATAAATTAAAAAAACTACATAATAAAAGAAAATGCTGAAAATATAGAATCCTTTTAAATGTGTGATTTTTCCAGTGAAAGGGAACTTGTTAAATGACATCAACATAACAAAAACTAACAACAGACAATGAACTAAATTTGTAAAGTCTATGCAACTTTTGGAAAATTTAAATAAATAAGCTTTTGTTTTATTTTCCCATAACCAGGTAAATATTGTTGTAATATTGAAAATTTATGAAATCATTTAACATATAATGTCACTAAATGTTATTCTAATTTTGCATTAGAATTTGCAACACAGTACTGAATTATAACTGTATCTTTAAATTCCAAGTTATCTTTAAAATGCCACATTATTCTACAACAATTTAACTAAAAATCAAAAAAAAAAAACAAAAGACTTAAGACACAAACTTTTTAATGTTTAACAGATATTTTAAAAATGTGTTGTTCACATATCTCTTGCATTAACAATTACTCTGTTACAATAAAAAGAAAAATAAAATCACCACACTAAATACAAAAATTACTTTTAAGAAAAAAAAAATAACACTGATCTCAAAACTCGATTTAAAAAGCGCCTACAAGTCACCATTTATAGACAACAACATCATACAATCAATGCAAGCTGAAATCTAAAAAAACCAACATCAATAGTAAAACAACGAAAATAACAACTAAAACAACAATATTAAGAAGTTGTAGTTTAAAATAATAAGAAAAGCAACAACAACACAAAAATGAGCTTAATTAAATGTGAAAATGCATGCAATATCTACCATACTCATAGTCATACCATACACATGTTTCAATTTTTTGCTGCGATTTCTGTTTTTTTGCTTTTTTTAATATTGTACGTGTAACTCCTAAGAAGATCTAGTATTTATGGCAGAAAAGGATGTACTGAGACTATTTTACGAAGGGCTGATTGAAAATTTGTTTAAATTGAACTTGAACCGAACTAGGACTAAATTAGAAATGATCTAGAACTGATCTAGAACTGAACTAGAACTGAACTAAAACTGAACTGGAACTGAACTAGAACTGAACTAGAACTGAACTAGAACTGAACTAGAACTGAACTAGAACTGAACTAGAACTG
>NC_060950.1:10104289-10106178 GCF_022045245.1 Lucilia cuprina
TAGATAGATAGATAGATAGATAGATAGATAGATAGATAGATAGATAGATAGATAGATAGATAGATAGATAGATAGATAGATAGATAGATAGATAGATAGACATATAAAAAGAGACAGTTAGTTAGTTGCTTACTTAGTTGGTTCGATAGTTGGTAAGACAGTAAGTTAAATGTGTGTTTTCTCTGTTAAAAAAAGTGCTTTAATGATTAGATCCTACCTTTTACAATTTTCGTTTCGATAAAATTATTGTGAACTTAACACAAGTAAAATGAGAATTATGATAAGGAGAGCGGATTAATAAAAGGAAATAGTGCAGCTGGGCTTTTGATTGTCATCAGAGAAGAAAATGTAGGCAACTTTAAAAGGATTACAACTTTAAAAGAAATTAAAAAAAATCCATTTCTCACTGACACAAAACTCACATGTTGCTACTTAATGTCGACTTCAGATATCAGGGGTAAATATCTACTTTAATGCACTTAGTTCTATTCATTTTGATGGCAGTGTTAAACAAGAATTATTTTAAATTTATACATCTACATAATTTCATATACTTTTTTCTTTAACATTTAACATTAAAAGACAATTTCTTTTTCCGTTAAAAATTTCGTTTCTGTTTGCAATGAGAATCAACAAAAAAAATAATATTTATTTCTTTATATTTTATGTGCCATAAAAAACTCCAAATTAAAATGTTCTTTCAACTACGAACTTTCGGCAATGAATTTAATATATATACAAAACCGTAGACGTACATAATTCTTAAACAACCATCGATAACAACTGCAACAACGGCAGCAATAGCAAGAAAAGATCAAAACAGAAAAGAACACTAAGAACAACAAGAGGAAAACAACAGCCCAACAAGCAGCAGTAAAACGACATTAACAATTGATTTAAGCAACAGCAGCAACTTTAACAGCAACAGCAAACATTAGTAACAGCAGTTTTTTAAACACCAACAGTGTTTGCTGAAATCACTAAAAGACAATCTTTGAAATCTTTTATTTCAGTTCCCTTTTTTTCTCTTCATCATCATGATCATCTTTCTTTACTTCTGCCGTTTTATGTTCTCTAAGAAATACCTAAAAATAACATGCCACAATCTAAAGTTGCAAGTAAAAGAAAGAATTCCCTCTAGTAGTTGTAGTTTCAGTTGCAGAATACTTTGTAACAATTGTTGTTGTATTTGTTGTTAAGTTGATGCTTTAGTTTGTTGTTGGTTGCTGCTGCTGTTGTTTGTGGCTACAAAAGACATTTGTCATGTCATTTGTAGCAACACATTTTTAAACACACAAAATACCACAATGTTTAACAATAAACAACATTTACAATGTTTTCTTTTTTTTCTTTGTTTTTTTTTCCCGTTTTTATTTTCTTATTTCTCATCATGAGCAATGCGTGCAAAATGCGTTTCAGTATTTCTTTTTTTATTATTTTAGAAATTTAACTATAAAGTTGATTAAGCAAATTTTTGGTTTATGATCTACTAGCTGAACTCTTAAGAATCCTAAAAGTAATCATAAAGAAAGTATTGAAAAGGAAATAAATTGTTTAATGTTTGGTGTATTTTTTTTTTCGAAAAATAAATTTGTACTTTATGGTTGACCTACAAATTAGGTTTAAATTATTTTTTTTTATGAGAAGAATTATATTGCAGTTTAATTTTAAAATTTTATAAAAATTGAAGAAAATTATTAGAAATGTGATATCTCACCAAAAATTCGAAATATCTCCGAAAATTATAAATATTCAAAATTTCACCAAAAAATTTGAAACTAAATTAGGACTAAACTAGAACTGAACTAGAACTGAACTAGAACTGAACTAGAACTGAACTAGAACTGAACTAGAACTGAACTAGAACTGAACTAGAACTGAACTAGAAC
>NC_060950.1:10106278-10122033 GCF_022045245.1 Lucilia cuprina
CTATCTATCTATCTATCTATCTATCTATCTATCTATCTATCTATCTATCTATCTATCTATCTATCTATCTATCTATCTATCTATTGATTGCCAAAAATAACAAATGGAAACTAAAACTTAAAGGTTAAGAAAATCAACTACCTTAGCTGGTTTACTTTTTCCTTTTGGAGTAAATTATTATTTTTAGAAGAGTGTTTGTGTGTGTGCGTTTGTGAAAAGGGGAAGTTCTTTAAAGCCGATTACAAGATAACTGTATTCAAAAACCACATTTTTTTTTGCAAAAATCCAAAAACACTTTCAACAAGAGCAATATGTTACATTGAAATATGTCGTCTGTGGTAACTCGCACTCTTTGGGTGTTGTCTTGGAAAAATCATAAAATTTTATGACCATATAAAATTTATGATATTATTTTATAAATTTCTCGGTTGTTAATATAATCTTTTGGGCATTAAATATAGCAAGACAGTTAAGTAAACTGTTTTTTTTTTTGTTAAACATAAATCGAAACGAAATATAATTTCATTATTTCATTTGTATTTATATGAACAAAAAATAAGAAATAATTTCTTAAGAACAACTTGTTTTGTTGCCAGACTTTTTTTAATAACTTTTGAAAACGTCATCTGATTTTCATAAAGTAAAGGGATTTTTTTATTGTTTTTTTTTTTTTTTTTGGTTTTGTAAATTTTGCAATAAAATTTATGTTTAAGTAGACAGTAGGTGGTTTTAAATTACAACACCATATAAATAATAAAATAATTTTTTTAAGGAAATTCTTTCTTTAGTTGTTTTTTTTATTTATATTTTTTTATTTATAAGCTGGTTATAATAATAAATGGGTAAAAGTTTTTAAGACAACTGCAAACAATAATCATAAATTGTATTTTAATTAAAATTGTGACTAATAAAATTATAAAAGAAAATAAGAAATTTTTAAAATTGGTAGGAGGAATAATTTTTACAATATTTTGTTTTAAAAGATCTTTAACAAAATAACCGTTAAATTGGGATTTGAATTTCGGGCGAAACCGAACATATAATACTTTACACCTGTTGCAAAAAGAAAACGTGATTTAGTTTTCATAATAAAGCATTGAATTGTAGCTTGAATCAGCAAAAATGAAGCGAGGTGCTTCTAAAAAATAGCATTTATCACTACTTCAAAAGAAGCAAATAGCGAATTTTTTTACCTTCTGTGGAAGTGTTGTTTAATGACTTCCGAAGAAGCGAAAATAATTATATTTTTTCTATGTTGAATATATATTTTTGTTCTTGCCTTTTTGTGAGTAAAAGAAAATTATTTTTGAATTTGGAATTAAATAAAAAAGACATCTCTCCTATGACAAGCCTGTGTTAAAATCATTACTTCTTGTGGTTTTTTTCGGTACTTCCATGGAGTAAATTCTACTTTTCTTTTGCTTCTTTGGAAGTTCTTTTTTTGATGGGACTTTTGGCCATTTATTGTTGAATAAAAATGTGGACATTTAAGTCAAATTTTGATGAGGGCTTTTTATAGGTACTAGGCTCAAATAGAATTCATTTGGTACCACAGAAGTTTCAAATTTCATTGAATTATATCCAAAATTCCGAATTGTAGTTTGATTACACAGTTTACAAACCCTATTTTTATAGGGGTTCAGTAGTATGGGGGCTAGGTGATATAATGGATCTTTGTTTTTTTTTTTCAATAGACTTTGTCCCTTGTAAATTATGTTCCAAATTTCATTGAATTATTTTCAAAATTTCAACATGTAGTTTGATTATAAGGTTAACATGGACGGACAGACGGACGGATATTATGGATCGATCTAAATTATTTTCAATAGACATTGTCGCTGAAGATTATGTACCAAATTCCATTGAACTTATTTTCAAAATTGTGACCTAGTTTACATAGACGGACAGACGGACGGACATAATGGACTGATCTAAATTATTTCATAGGCTTCATACCTTGTAGATCATGTAACAAATTTTATGAAATTATTTTCAAAATTACGACCTGTAGTTTGATTGCAAGGTTTACATGGACGGACAGACGGACGAACATAATGGACTGATCTAAATTATTTTATAGGCTTCATCCATTGTAGATCATGTACTAAATTTCATGGAATTATTTTCAAAACTGCGACCTATAGTTTGATTACAAGGTTTACATGGACAGACGAACGGACAGACGGACGGACGGACTGACTGACATAGCTAAATCGACTCAGTTAATGATTCTACGCCGATTGGTTTACCTTAAGGTGGATATAGAACCCATATTATTGTGCACTCCAAACTACAGCACAAACCCAATATACACTCCCCACTTATGTTGTGAAGTCTATAATAAGTTACCATTCTTCCATTTTCACAGAAACATTATCTCTCACTGGTTATAAATTACATTGTAATGACCCTTAAAGGGTTATTGAAATTTTCCTTACATTGTGTCTTGCAAAACTAACTAGTGTGTTATTTTCAACTTTTAACCTTGACAACTGATATGTATATGTATATAATAGCGCACTCTTATATGTTCATCATACTCCCATTACTTAAACAGCTCAGTTTACTTAACATTACCAAGTACTAACTACAGTGTAACAAGCAAGTTAGTGAAAAACATTAACATGGTTACAGTTTGTCAAGATAAAATTTTATTTTCCTTGGTCTTTTTAATGTCCTGCTTTGGTTGCTCTATAATTTAATAATAACATTTTAAAAAAAATATTACACTAAATTTTGATGGAGTGTAAATATCGACCTTTGTAAATTTAATATTTTTTTTTGAGTTAAACAATAAAAAACAATGAGAGCAAGTTGCTTATTGATATTGATATATAGTATCCCAGCAAAAACTAGGTAATGACTTGCAATTGTAACTATTTACACATTAATATTCTTTTCAATGACTACTTCATATCTTTCTGATTACATAGAAGTACTTTAGTAGAAAGATATAGAAGCTGATTTCCATTGACTGATTTTTCGAATTACGTATAAGCGATTGTTGTAAGTACTTGCTTTCAATGACATCACTGTGTTAAAATATTGACTTAAAATACTATTGTTTAAGTAAGTTTTAGCATTTTAACCCCTTACATGATAATGAAAGTTATTGCTGGGTAGTTTGTCATTAATATTGTGTAGTGTTTTTGGAAAGCTAAAAATAACATGAAAGTTATAGTTAAACTTAGTGCCCTACATCTAAATATAGTTGCTACATAGCAGAAACATGGTACATAATATGTACTTACACAACTACTAACATTTCAATCACAATTACAAATTATATGCATTACTTTGAAGGAGTATATAAATGACTTACAAATAATATAATATGTAAGTATTTGGCTAAAATTATCTTCTCAAAAACAAAACTTCGTGATTTGCCAGCCATCATGAATAGTAATTAACTCACTTTACTCAAAAAGAAATGAATCAAGCCATTCAGGTTTGAATCAATCCATATCGATTCCAAAAGTATGGTAAGGTCGGTTTGGCTTGAATCAAAAGCAAAAAGATTGAATTAATTTCGAATCAGCCAAACTCGAAAGTGTTTATTTTAGTGCGGTATAAGGTTTTTTGAGATCAATGTAATCTCAAATAGGTATAACTATTTGTAAGCTAATATAGTAAGTAATTTCTTGCTTCTAATATCATCACCTTTTTAAAATGACTTAAATACTATGGTGTTAATAAGTACTTAACTCAGTACTTATTTGTAAGCTAATGTGATAATATTGGAAGTAATTACTTGCTTCCAATATTATCACATTTTATGCTGCTTTTGTAAGCTTTAACATAGATTTCAGAGTCTATATTCACTACAACTTATACACAAAAAGGACTCAAATGCTTTTCAGTTTGACTGTAAAAAGATTCATAAATAACTAGGAAATAAGACGAGATCAACAAATAACTACGATAAAAGACACTAAAATTAACCTGGAAGATGGATAATAATACAAAAGTTACATAAAAATGTGACAATAAAGTAGATTTCCAACGATATATATAAATAAAAACAAGTATCGAATGCCTTGCAGTTTCACTCTAATGAGATCCACTAATGACTGGGAAGTTAGACTTCAAAGAGATCACTAAATAATTCAAAACGAATAGTAATTTAGACGCCAGTGATTAACAAAAATTATCAAATTAATTAAAAAAACACAAAATCGATCAACAAATAACTACAATATAAGGAATGAAAAAGATGTACGAAAATGATCCACGAGTGCCAAGAGAATTTATTATTAAACACAAACTAGATACACGAATAACTTAGATCTATGTTTAAGTATTTAATGATAAACAAGAACGACTAGAAAACTGAAGACTCCAGAGATCGTTAGAAGAATGTAAATAAATGAATCGAAAATTAAACGCTAGCCTTTAAGAAGAGATCATCAACTGAATTAAGGCATAAAAATGATCGACGAATGTCATGAGTTTTTATTATGAAACACAAAATCGATGCACGAATGACTTGGATCTACGTTTGAGTATTTAATAAAAAACAAGAATGACTAGAAAACTGAAGACTCCAGAGATCATTAAACGATATTCAAATTGGTTATGTAAATGAACCACAAGAAATTTGGACATAGTGGAGGAAAAATAGATCTATAAACTAATGGAAAATTAAACGCTAGCGATTAGGACAAGATCATCAGAGAGCAATCGATAAAAAGTACAATATTACCACGAAGAAGAATTAATAGACCGATTTCAACCATTTTTAATAGCGTTTCTCCTTGGACCAAAAGTAGATTATATGCTAAATTTCATAAAATTATCTTGAAAATTGAAACAAGACTTACATGGACACACAGATAGACAGACAGACAGACAGACAGACAGACAGACAGACAGACATACAGATATACATAAAGTAATTCTGAGCTGATAGGTATATTTTAAGGTGGTTGTAGAACCAATATTTTTAGGTGTTACAAACACTTTAGTGGTGTAGGCTATAGAATGAATGAATAATTGGAAATTGTTCAAAGATATGATTGACAGCGATTAAGAAAAGGACATTGAAAAGTCCTGGAGACTCAAATAAAAACTAACATGATAAACTACGAAAAAGTTTTCCTAAAATAGGGTCATAATTATCATACATGCTAGACTGAAACGATCCTTAAATGATCTTCAAATTCGAAAAATTTGAATATAAAAATTCTTTAGGAAGTACTAAGCTAACAATATAATGAATTAAATTGAAAGTTTAAGCAGGAAAGGAAATGTTATTGTAGGGTCTCCTTAAAGTCGTTAATATTGATTAAATTGAAATCTTAAAAACAAAAACTGTTTAAATTACAACATTGTTTTAAAACATTATTGTTATGGCTATAGGAACTTGTTGTCTAAATGTTGTTGTACAATTTTCATGTACGGGAATGTGTCATTATTTTGTTGCACGTTCTTCATGTTACGGCTGCCAGTGATGGTGGTGGTGGTGGTAGTATTTGTAATTTGTGTTTTATTTTACATTACAGTGTTTCTTTGCTCTAAACTTTCAATTTTGTAAATTGAGCTTATTTTGCTGTAAAAACATCAACTACAACTTTACAAAATTTCATGAACTTTTTTAGTTATTGTGTTTTTTGTTGCTCCTGGTGGGGGGATTTTTTTCTCTCTCTGTTGTGTGTGGTTAAATTGACCTATTAACATGACTTTTTGTAATTTTTTTTTTTACTTTGTTATGAGAATTTCTCTAGTAATTGTGAGAATTTCAGTTTGTAAATTTAACTCCCTTTAAAATGCTTTCAACATTTGTAAGTCCAACCTTAGTAATGGCAGCAATTATTCGTTGTTAAACTTTTTAGAAGAAGAAAGTTCTTAAAAAAAAAGAAAATTCTTTGCTTTGGCCCATTTTCTATAACCTTTTATTGCTTTTATTGAAAAATAAACTTTCAAATTCTACAAATCACTAAATAGAGTTGCAAGAGTTTATAAAGTTGCAACTTTGTTGCTGGAAAATTCTATGGAAGCTAACACGGTTGGAGTAATTTAAAACTAGTTTCAAAAAAAAATCTATCTAAAATGTAATAAAATAAAACTTTAAGTCAGCACTAATGTGGTGGGATAAAAACTTGGTGAAATGGTCAAAAGTTTAAGAAATGTTGTTTTAACAAATATTTGTTTGATTTAGACAAAACTGCCAGAAAACTTGCGCCCTGTTATAAAATCCCCGTTCTTTCTTAAGCGCGTTAAATTATTGGCATAATATTTTGAACATAAATTTTAATATTCATTTCCAGCTTTCAAAACTATTGATTACACTCAATACTCATAAAAATTTACAATAATAATAGCAAACTTTAAAAACCAAATACACTTTACAAAATCTACAAAAAAAAAGGAATGCCGTAAAATTTAAATCGTCTAGATATTAAAGAAATCAAGAAAAGAAATAATTCTTTATGAAGCCCAAGAGTAGCACAAGAAAAAAAAAACACATTAAAAGAAAAGAAACATTTATCTCATGCATGACTTGGCCATGTAATTTTCCCATCTACATACCAACAGCAACAACAAAAAGTGTATTAAAGTAGTAAAAATCGGTAAAACAACAACTACAGCAGCAGCAACAATGAAAAATAATAATCACTGAAAACAGTAGAAACCAGTTTAATGAAAAAATAAAAATTACATTAAAAATCCAACAAAAAAAATTAAAAAAAACTTACAACATTTGATTACAGAGTCTTAAAAGTAATAACGAAATTATCTTAAACATAAAAAAACAACAGCTACAACACTAGAATTAAAAAAAAAAATAAAAATCAATTGAAAAAATATCATTTCCTTGTTTTTGAACTTAAGTGTCACAAAAAATCACTACATACAACAATACATCACTACAACAGCGATTGTGAGTTGGACAACTGCTTTTATATGGGTGGGAGTTGTAATTACTACTAAAAACTCTTTATCTACATTATGTTTGTAGGAATTTCTTTAAGTGTAATTACAATTACATAAGAAACAAAAGTTGTTTATATAATTTTCCTGTCCAAATAATGTCTGATCATTATTTTGACAGACAGACAATACTTAGTTTTAACCAAGACAGTAGTAAGTATTTAATAATTTGATGGAACTTAACATGATATTATCATGTTAAGTTCTATCAAATTACTTGTTGATGCTGTCAAATAAAGATTGTCATACATCAGCTTTGCAGAACCACACGTTACTACTAGATTTAAAACATTCCCCGACAGCCGATTCTACGTACCGGCATGACCCGAAATTTTTCGGCCAAGGGCTGTCAACCCCAGCAACAGTACCAGTATCTAGCCTCAGACCACCATAATCGTTTGTCTGGATTGACCCAATGACTTTGTCGTCTCTGAACGCCGTCTCTACATAAACCAAAAGAAAGCAGACTGGCTCGACTTCAGGGAACTCACTGATCGCATCTTTAATGATCTTCCAGCTCCTAGCAACGTACAACAAGCAGAGAACATATTTCGCGAAACTGTTATCGCTGCAGCAGCCCGCTTTATTCCTAGAGCAGAGGCAGTGAGATTAGCAGACGAGCGCGATGACCTCCGAAATATCAACCCCCACGACCCACGTATTGTCCAGCTGAATTACGATATCAACAGGTTGGTAAATGAGAACAAGCGGAGAGTGTTAGTAAGTTGTGGTCTACAGTTCGGTCTGTGTCCAACCCGACGAAGAAGGATGACAGGGTAGCGATTAAGTTTGTAGATACCACTCGCGTGCATTTTGGCGACTTTTTATTGAGCACCCAGAGAGAGATAAAGCGAAACGAAGTGTTTTTCGCAAACTTCACAACCTTCCAGTTTCGGACATTCCACAACCTTTCACCCCTTCTAAAGTTGCAGAGGCCAACAACGCATCCATCTAACCATCTAAGGCGATTGGCTCCGACGGCATATCCATGCTGATGCTGAAAAGCCTTGGCGAAAGGGTCTTTAAACTGTCAATGAGAAGCCTGATAATACCCAATGCCTAGAAAAGGGTAGAGGCATCCCGATACTGAAACCAGGTAAGAACGCGACAGAGGGTCAATCCTACAGGAGACATCCCAGGAGACTTTAACATCACAGAGTTGAATGCTCCCCCAAGGCATGTCAGCAAGGACCTTAGTGTATACGAAGAGAGCATACGAAGTTATGTTCAGGATCTCTTACATCGGTCTTCGTATACTGCAGCTTTGAACGACATTTATAGAGACGCCATCAATACCGCGGTTTCAGGTTACCGCATGGATGTGGTTCTTGGAGGTCGACCACCGCCCAGGCTCAACGTCAACTGCAACATCAATATATATCTCATATTTCGACACTTAATTGACTCCTCTGTGTCTCTAGATTTTGCATTTGTCTCCATCGTGAAGATTATAATTTTAATAAATCTAAATTGGTACTGAATTGAAACGTCAAAGAATGTAACTAAAGCAGATCATAATCCAACAACCTCATCCCCCTTTTTCATCTCTGTACCCTGTTCAGGGTAATATCAGAAAAGCTAACCTACTTTGACAGATCATATAAAGATCAAAATCATCTCATATCATAAATTTACATTACATTTATTTCACCTGCATTTGTGTAACTTAACATTTACTCACAGTCCATAATGTAATCATTATGACATCAACTTTAATCATCTTATTATTAAAACTATTTACATTTAAGGAATTTTTATAATTTAGACCTTGTTTTTTTTTTCATAGTCAAGTAACAAGTTTTTATTTAATATACTCATTTAATTTGTAAGTTGGTATATATATTTTTTTTACTTAATTTTTAAAAGTCGTTAACAACATCATCAATCATTACACTTTCAGTTTTTTTGTGTTTTTTTCTTCTTATAAATATTTCTACCGATTTATTTTTCATATAAATTTTGTGTCTTTTATTACACACGCACACACACTTAAATGTTAATAATTTTGCACACTGGGTTTAAAACGGTAGAGTGAGAGAGGGGGCTGGGTAGTTATAGAGGCTGTTTGGCTTTTTTTATAATTTTTGTTAAATAATTTTTATTTTAAAAGAACTAGTCATGACTTTTATGTTTTAAATAGTTTTGTATTTCTTTCCTGTTTTTTTTTTTTTTTTTTTTTTTGATTTTTTTTCTTAACTTAAGTCTTCTTAATATGCGTGAGCATTTTTGTTTTTCTAACAGAAATATAGATAGAAAAAAAAATTTGATTGATTTTTACCGACTCTAATTTGAAATTGTATAATTTGAGTTAAAGCGTTAATGGTTTTTTGTAGTTTTTTTTTTCGATAGTTATACTTGTATATATATGATTTATATATATATATGGAAATTATTTGAATGTTTTGTAATACAATAATTATTTGATTGTAGGAATGTTTTAAACAAAAATGTGGCCTAAAAAAATGCGGTCATAAAGGTTAATTAACATTTGATTGATATTTCTACAAATTATAAGAAAATGTAAAAAGTAAAGTTAATAATAATAATAATAACGCATAACTACTAAGTAATACTGTGTGTAAGTTTAGCTGTTAGTAAATCAATTTGTAATAAATTTAGTTAAACTTAAACTCTAGTTTAATAGATTTTTCTTTTGTAAACAGTTCACAAAATATTTCTGTAAAAAGTATATAGTAAACAGTAAAAATTATATAATTTTTACCATATCGTCATATACTTTCTTTTACAATACATACACTCCTAAAGCTTACAATAACTTGAGGCCTGCTTTTCTTCTATTCATAAACTTTTATTGAATGCTTTTGAACATATATTTAGACACTTCATTACTGACATCATTTCTTTTTAGGCAATTTCTTAGTTAAAATTTTACATTTCTCTAAACTTTTTAAAGTTTACAATAAAAATTTTTATATCTGTTGCTCATGTAAGTAATTTTTATTTAGTTTTTTTATATTTATTATATGCAAATTTTCAAACATTAAAATCAATCTTAATTTATTTTTATTGTTATTATGCATTTCAACTGAAATTAGTGTCTAAACCAAATTAATTTTATTGGTTTTAAAAGTATAAAAACAAAGAAGATTTTACAACAAAAAAAGAAATTTTTTTATTAGATGTAAAGATTGGAGTCAAATTGAACTAGAACTGAAATAGAACTAAACTAGAGCTGAACTAGAACTGAACTAGAACTGAACTAGAACTGAACTAGAACTGAACTAGAACTGAACTAGAACTGAACTAGAACTGAACTAGAACTGAACTAGAACTGAACTAGAACTGAACTAGAACTGAACTAGAACTGAACTAGAACTGAACTAGAACTGAACTAGAACTGAACTAGAACTGAACTAGAACTGAACTAGAACTGAACTAGAACTGAACTAGAACTGAACTAGAACTGAACTAGAACTGAACTAGACTGAACTAGAACTGAACTAGAACTGAACTAGAACTGAACTAGAACTGAACTAGAACTGAACTAGAACTGAACTAGAACTGAACTAGAACTGAACTAGAACTGAACTAGAACTGAACTAGAACTGAACTAGAACTGAACTAGAACTGAACTAGAACTGAACTAGAACTGAACTAGAACTGAACTAGAACTGAACTAGAACTGAACTAGAAGAAAACTGAAAGAAACTAGAACTGAACTAGAACTGAACTAGAACTGAACTAAAACTGAACTAGAACTGAACTAGAACTGAACTAGAACTGAACTAGAACTGAACTAGAACTGAACTAGAACTGAACTAGAACTGAACTAGAACTGAACTAGAACTGAACTAGAACTGAACTAGAACTGAACTAGAACTGAACTAGAACTGAACTAGAACTGAACTAGAACTGAACTAGAACTGAACTAGAACTGAACTAGAACTGAACTAGAACTGAACTAGAACTGAACTAGAACTGAACTAAAACTGAACTAGAACTGAACTAGAACTGAACTAGAACTGAACTAGAACTGAACTAGAACTGAACTAGAACTGAACTAGAACTGAACTAGAACTGAACTAGAACTGAACTTGAACTGAACTAGAACTGAACTAGAACTGAACTAGAACTAGAACTAGAACTGAACTAGAACTGAACTAGAACTGAACTAGAACTGAACTAGAACTGAACTAGAACTGAACTAGAACTAGAACTGAACTAGAACTGAACTAGAACTGAACTAGAACTGAACTAGAACTGAACTAGAACTGAACTAGAACTGAACTAGAACTGAACTAGAACTGAACTAGAACTGAACTAGAACTGAACTAGAACTGAACTAGAACTGACTAGAACTGAACTAGAACTGAACTAGAACTGAACTAGAACTGAACTAGAACTGAACTAGAACTGAACTAGAACTGAACTAGAACTGAACTAGAACTGAACTAGAACTGAACTAGAACTGAACTAGAACTGAACTAGAACTGAACTAGAACTGAACTAGAACTGAACTAGAACTGAACTAGAACTGAACTAGAACTGAACTAAACTGAACTAGAACTGAACTAGAACTGAACTAGAACTGAACTTGAACTGAACTAGAACTGAACTAGAACTGAACTAGAACTGAACTAGAACTGAACTAGAACTGAACTAGAACTGAACAGAACTGAACTAGAACTGAACTAGAACTGAACTAGAACTGAAAGAACTGAACTAGAACTGAACTAGAACTGAACTAGAACTGAACTAGAACTGAACTAGAACTGAACTAGAACTGAACTAGAACTGAACTAGAACTGAACTAGAACTGAACTAGAACTGAACTAGAACTGAACTAGAACTGAACTAGAACTGAACTAGAATTGAACTAGAACTGAACTAGAACTGAACTAGAACTGAACTAGAACTGAACTAGAACTGAACTAGAACTGAACTAGAACTGAACTAGAACTGAACTAGAACTGAACTAGAACTGAACTAGAACTGAACTAGAACTGAACTAGAACTGAACTAGAACTGAACTAGAACTGAACTAGAACTGAACTAGAACTGAACTAGAACTGAACTAGAACTGAACTAGAACTGAACTAGAACTGAACTGAACTAGAACTGAACTAGAACTGAACTAGAACTGAACTAGAACTGAACTAGAACTGAACTAGAACTGAACTAGAACTGAACTAGAACTGAACTAGAACTGAACTAGAACTGAACTAGAACTGAACTAGAACTGAACTAGAACTGAACTAGAAACTGAACTAGAACTGAACTAGAACTGAACTAGAACTGAACTAGAACTGAACTAGAACTGAACTAGAACTGAACTAGAACTGAACTAGAACTGAACTAGAAAGAACTGAACTAGAACTGAACTAGAACTGAACTAGAACTGAACTAGAACTGAACTAGAACTGAACTAGAACTGAACTAGAACTGAACTAGAACTGAACTAGAACTGAACTAGAACTGAACTAGAACTGAACTAGAACTGAACTAGAACTGAACTAGAACTGAACTAGAACTGAACTAGAACTGAACTAGAACTGAACTAGAACTGAACTAGAACTGAACTAGAACTGAACTAGAACTGAACTAGAACTGAACTAGAACTGAACTAGAACTGAACTAGAACTGAACTAGAACTGAACTAGAACTGAACTAGAACTGAACTTATTACTAACTTCTTAGATGCTGTGTTAATTTATGCATACATTTTTTTCTCTTTATTTTGTTTAAAATTTTTATGGAATCCAATAAAAAAGTGTTTCAAATAGTTATAATAAAAAACACATATTGTAAAATCTGTTTTATATTTATTAAAGCTTTATAAAAAAGTTATTTATTATAATGAGCATTTCAGTAGGTATCATAATTCAAGATTTAAGTCTAAAATATGTTAAAAATAAAAATGCTGAAAATAACACAAAAACGCGAAATCTTTAAAAGAAACACATGGAAGCAAATTAGTAGAGAATTTTAAAGCGATGTGTATAATTTTATATCTATACAATCTACACCCTACCTACTAACTTAAAGGTAATATTAAGAAAACAGAATATTGGTAACATTGCAGTATAATGACTTAATTTAGAGTTGGCCTATAGCTCAATTTTATTAGTCTTTATTGCCCTATAATATTTCATATTTATTTATTAATAAAACTATTAAAAATATTATAAATTTTATATATGTATAATAAAACAATAATAACAACTAGGTTTTAGTGGCCCACACTAAAACATACTATGGGATAGTGTAAGCTTTTGTTGAAACTAGCCAAAGTCATGTCATAAAATTGATTGACAATTTAATTTGTAGTAATCAAACACATACTGAAATGTTAAAAATAGCAGAGGTTTTAAATGGTATTTTGATAAAAAAAAGTATTTTGATATATGTATATAATAAAGTGCAAAACGCACATTGTGTGTTTAAAGAAACAAAGTTTTAAATTTTTTATGCTAATTTATGATTATATAGTATTTAATAAATAACACAAGATAACATATTAAGATATCGTGGATACAAAATATTTTTTTAAATATGTTTATAGACACATAGCGCTTAAACTAATAAAAAATAGTCTATTACGTTTTTATTTAAAAGAGAAATTAATAATAATAATAAAATTGACATATCGAACAGCGACAAAATATTCAGTGAATGAAATCAAAATTGGAAAAATGTATAGAAACACTATCTATCTATCTATCTATCTATCTATCTATCTATCTATCTATCTATCTATCTATCTATCTATCTATCTATCTATCTATCTATCTATCTATCTATCTATCTATCTATCTATCTATCTATCTATCTATCTATCTATCTATTTATCTATCTATCTATCTATCTATCTATCTATCTATCTATCTATCTATCTATCTATCTATCTATCTATCTATCTATCTATCTATCTATCTATCTATCTATCTATCTATCTATCTATCTATCTATCTATCTATCTATCTATCTATCTATCTATCTATCTATCTATCTATCTATCTATCTATCTATCTATCTATCTATCTATCTATCTATCTATCTATCTATCTATCTATCTATCTATCTATCTATCTATCTATCTATCTATCTATCTATCTTTCTATCTATCTATCTATCTATCTATCTATCTATCTATCTATCTATCTATCTATCTATCTATCTATCTATCTATCTATCTATCTATCTATCTATCTATCTATCTATCTATCTATCTATCTATCTATCTATCTATCTATCTATCTATCTATCTATCTATCTATCTATCTATCTATCTATCTTTCTATCTATCTATCTATCTATCTATCTATCTATCTATCTATCTATCTATCTATCTATCTATCTTTCTATCTATCTATCTATCTATCTATCTATCTATCTATCTATCTATCTATCTATCTATCTATCTATCTATCTATCTATCTATCTATCTATCTATCTATCTATCTATCTATCTATCTATCTATCTATCTATCTATCTATCAAGAACACATCCACAGATCTTTCCGAATGATTCTTCTCTTTGTAGATTTAAACACAATTGCATTTGCTTAAAAACACACTTTCAACTACTAAAAGCAAACCGCGCTTGTGTTCCAAGTCTTTCGTTTCAAACTTTAATGAAATTTTAATTCTATGTTTAATTTAAAATAGTTTTTACTTAGAATCAATCTGGGTCATTTGCAATTATGAGTCTTTACTAGAACTACAAAAGGTTTAAATAAAAAGCAATTAACAAGCAAATTTGGTAAAAGGTGTTAGAGAAGCTTCAACTTAATTTAATTAAAATAAAGATAACGATAAAAAGCAACCTTATAAAGAACTGAAAACAATTGTTGACAAATTAAAAACAAACTAAATCCTATAGAGAAGTTACCTAAAAATCAAAAAAATTATCGCAAAAATTAGAACATTCAGTTATCAAATATCAAACGCTTGAAAAGGAAACAAAATAAGGAATTTCATAAAAAAATACTTATTTACAGAAAACAACTTAACTAACAAAATTTTAAGCTGTTCATTTACAACCTGCTTGTGTCTTAAATCTTTCGATTTTCTAAAGTTTAAAAGATATTTAAAGCAATAATTGTTTATTATTGTTTTTTCTCTGCTTTATGCTTGTTATACTTTTAATAAGTTTCAAAGCGTTAACTTTTTATAAGTTTAACAATAATTTCCTAAATATAAGACCTTCATTGCACATGGTGTCCATAATGTTCGTCATCATTGTAATCATCATCGTCATCATCATCATCATTATTTTTATCAAGCAACAACAACCTTAGGCTACAGCTACTGCATTTGCATACCACTTTTTTTCTTCTTTTCTACACTTTTTCCTTTTTAACTTAAAATACTTGACCATCTACTACTTTAAGGAAGTTTTCAATACTCTCGAAGTTTGTGTTTTTTTTCAATATCTTTTCTTTTTCAATTGCTTTTTATCAAAAAATAAAAAAGGTTCAGTAAACTAAACTTAGCAAAAAACATTGTATGCAAAAAAAAGGAGGCAAAAACTGCACACGCATATGTTACTTTCTACTTCTGTGCAACTTTTTGAGTTTTTTTTACGTTTTTTCCTACAAATAAGTACCAATATACAAACCGACATAAATACACGCACAGTTCTAAAGCATTTACTAAGAAGCTTCATCAAGTCTATCATTATTACCATGAACATGTTTTTTTTTCAATAATTTTTAATTGGCAGAGATGGACCATGGAAATGGGAACTATAACTAAACTAGAACAGAACTAGAACTGAACTATAACTGAACTAGAACTGAACTAGAACTGAACTAGAACTGAACTAGAACTGAACTAGAACTGAACTAGAACTGAACTAGAAC
>NC_060950.1:10122133-10128455 GCF_022045245.1 Lucilia cuprina
TAGTTCAGTTCTAGTTCAGTTCTAGTTCAGTTCTAGTTCAGTTCTAGTTCAGTTCTAGTTCAGTTCTAGTTCAGTTCTAGTTCAGTTCTAGTTCAGATTTAGTTCAGTAGTAGCATTTATTTGATGCGTATTACTATTAAATGCTTGATACATCTTTTCACGAATATACTTATGTAAATCACACAATTCTTGGAGATCTTCTCTTGATTTTGCTACATTATCCCAGAAAAAAATTTTATCTTTACTTAATTAGATATTTCACTAAAAACGTGAGAATTTTTTTGCCAATTTTTAATAACATTTATTTATTCATAACTTAACCAATATCACTTAATTAATTAAAACATTTAATAAAATCATAAACCATACAATCAACATGTAATGCTGGAAATAAAAACATTGCATGTTGCATTTAACTTTTATTTTTATATTATATCTTATTGAAAGCAAAATAAAAAATAGAGAAAAAACGCAAATATGTTTAAGCTTGCATGTAAAAACGCATAAATATTTAAGCAAACATTAATTAACAATAATATTTTATAAATTATTGCAAACAAACAAATTGTTCATAAATGAATTTTGTCGAAAATATTCAAGTTGTTTTTGGCAAATTGTTAACACCTTCAAGTTAGTAAAATATGAAATGTTTTTTTTTATTTTTTTTTCGTTTGGCTAGTTTTGAATCCAAAAGTGAAAACTAAATAATAATTAATTATTTTATTTAATATGTTTTTTTTTTAGTAGAAGAAAACAGAATTTTTTAATTAAACGTTAATTAATCTTGTGTAAAGTGTTTTAAACAACTAACGGTGGTTAGTGTTGTTTTTTAGATTAACATTGTAGTGTTTTTTTCTCTATTACAGTTGTAAACAAAAGACTTAAGTAGCAAACTTGTTTGTGTTTTTTCTTGAAGTATAACACCCCTGGTTGTTTATGGCAGCAGCAGTTGTTGTTTTGAAAATGGTTTTGAAAAAAAAAAATTGTTTTAAATAAAACAAATCTATTTAACATCATTAAAGTTTATGTTGTTAATAAATTATTGCAAAATATTTTATTAGTAATTGAATTAAATTTGAACAGTGTGTAAGAAAATAGGAAATTTTAAAAATTAAAAAATATAATTAAATAAAATATAGGATTTATTATTTAGTATTATTAAAGATATTGAAACTTCTAGTATTAAAATAAAAAATTTCAACTTTAAATTCTTTTTCCTTGTCTATTTTGCTCTACACTGTATTGCCAATCTTATTTCAGAATAATATCAATTAATATTCATAAACAACAAACACCACCTTCATTTAGAGACTTAAAGACAGGTTAAGAAAATTAATAGCTTTTAATTTAAATTTTTTTCTCCATATTCATACGTACATACACACATACATACATTCATAAAATTATTGCAAATTTAATGATCTTAATAGCAAGTAAATATATAGAATATGTGTTTTACAAAAGTGTTAGTTTAACATTTAAGTTTTATGTTTATAACTCTGGTCTCTATAAGGAAGTCTAGTTTAATCATAAAGCTTTGTAAAATACTGTAATGTCTAATGATTTATAATTAAATGACAATTTCTAAAACATTTCACAATGAATGTCTATAGCACTGTCTGCTGTGGTGAACAGTGGTCCATAATATAATGCCACAATTAAGACACTTTAAATGACACTTAAAATTTTTATCATTGAAATTTCTATCCTTTTAGATTTCATTATTTAAATACATGGAGTATTTTTTTATTATTAAAAAACGTTTTGTTTAATGTTATTTAGAATTTGTGAAATGTGTGTTTAACTTGCAATTTAATTTATCTTATTTATGTTTTTCTGTTTTTTTTTTTTAAGATATAATTTTAAAATTTATTATATTGCTGTCGTTTTGTGTCTTTTGTTTATCGTTCTTATCTTATGCATATGAATGGTTTGTATTTTTTGCAGACATTAAATAATTATTTATTCCTCTCACACGTTAACTCAGTTACAAGTCAATAATCATAATATTGTTGCAGTTTGTTTTGTATCTCTCTTTTTATAAAAATATTTTGTAGTTTTTTTTTTTTTCTTCACATAATGACATTTCCGTGCCTAGAACATTAACTTTTGTAAGTATTAACAGCTTAAAGCTTAGCTATGTTAAAATATGAAAAACATGTCATTTTGTAAAGCTGCTTTGTTGATTTTACAGTTTTTTGAATAAAATGAAATATCCCAAGTATTTACTTTAAACTTGAAAAAAAAAATCTTAAAAAAAGAAAAAAACTTCTGAATGAAAAATTATAATGTAATTTTTTTTGTATGAACTTACCGCTCCCAGTAGGCGTTTAAATTGGGAAACAAATTGCTTGCTATTTGACCTTGCTTGAAAAATTAAACAGAAGCTAACAATCTTTAGGGGGAGGAATTAAAGCACTGAAATATAGTACATTTTGTTGAGGTTCTTTTTAAGTTTTAAACTAAAAAGCTTCCTGGTTTAAGACCTTGTTTGTTATAAAGTTTTATTGAATATCTATTGCTTAAGAATGAAGAGCTTTCTAAAGGAACTATAATCACATATTTGTCATATTAAAAAGTTAAAGAACCTTGAAAAGTTAAAGAAAAAACTTGTTGTGAAAGTCTTTTATAAAAATAAGCTTTTCTATAGTTATGTAAACACATATTTCGAAAAAAGCTTTAGAGAAATCTGTTGTTTTCTACAGCATCTTTATAAAGCGTTTATGATATAAGCTATTCGAGAAAGCTTTTTAGAAAAAACTTAATCAGAGCATGTAAATAGTTAAGTACATACTTTGATAAAGCTTTTTATAAAAAGCTATTAAATAAAGTTTTTAGGAAGAAAAATTAATGAGAGATTTCAAATACAAACAACTTTTTCAGAAATCTTAACTGCTATCTTAATTTTAATGCTTTTGGAGTATTACACAGTTATGATAAAAGCTTTTTTGGTTAATATTTTAAAGCTCTTTGACCATATTTCAAGAAAACTTGTATGTCTAAAGTCTTTTGTCTTTGTCTTTTGGGAAAGCTTTTTGTTTACTGCTATTTTGTTTTAGACCATTATTGTTAATATATGTATATTATTTACAAAAGCTTTCATGCATTAACGTTTTTTATTATAAAGCTTTTTCTATTGATTTTAACAAAATTTTAAAAACAATAACTGTTTGAAATAGCTTTTCAAAGAGCTATTATGTAAAAAGCTTCTTAAAATAGGTTTTTTATAATAAAGCTCTTTGAAAAACTTTTATGTTCATAAAATCTATTCGTGAAATTATTCGAAAAAGTTTTTGAGAAACTTTTTTCCCCATTCTTTTTTTGTGCTTAATATTTGTTAATTGCGTTTTTAAACTAAAATCTTTATTGTCAATATTTATTCTTCATAAAAGCTTCTATGCATTAAAATTATTTCGAAAAAAAATTTCTAACAATTTTCTTATTAAACTTTTTGAGAAAAAATTTTTTTGTAAAAAAAAGCTTTTCTTCAAAAAATTATAAAAATAAATTTCTTGCACTTTATTATTACTGAAAGCTTTTTTGATTAAATTTGTTTGTTCATTAAAGCTTTTCAAATCCAAAAGCTTATTCAAACAGTTATTTAGGAACTTATTTTCGGAGACTTGTAAAAATCCTTTTTACCATTTTAAAATCGAGATTAAACAGGGAAAATATTTTGTCTCTCTCGCAAATAAAAATTTTTTTTAAGAAAACCAAAAGGTAACTAATTTTTGTATTCTTCTTTCTATTGCAGATCTTAATAAAAATGTTATGACATGATATCTTTTAGAATTACCGACAACAACAGCAGCAACATGAATCCTGAAAACGAACTTTTAATAAAAAGGGTTTAATAAACCTCTTAAACTTTGTAACAAAAACTTATAATTAAGTAGCTTCTAGCTCTTGAAAATAGAGCAAAAGCTACTTAAACCCCCTCAAGAATAGAAAAAACAATAAGCCCTGAAAAAATTAAATATTTTTTTATTATTAAAAATCAATTAACAATAAATACACAAAATGGCAAATATTAAAATGCCATTGAAAACGACTGAACCCCAAATAAATTTTAAGGCCAAAACAAATACAAACACATTTAGCAAACTGAAAAAACAAACAGAATATACCATGAATCATCGATATCGGAGAAGAATTATGAAATTTGGCTATACACCAACAACCAGCCACAGTCATTGGTCCCGATGGCCATTATTAGTATTTCTGGGAATTTTATTACAAAATATATCAATAACGCGAACAGAATTGATACGAGAACTAGATGTTTCAGAGGGTGTACCCATGGGTCATCAAATCGGCTATATAGGTGAACAATTACCGGGTGTAGATAGTGGACCGCCGTATTTAATTGTACCCGTACCGGGTAGTGGTGTCGATACCGATTTAGCTATTGATCATACAACCGGAGAAATAAGAACAAAAGTGCGTTTAGATCGTGAGACCAGAGCCTCCTATAGTTTGGTGGCCATACCGTTGAGTGGTGAAAATGTGCGTGTCTTAATAAGGGTGCATGATGAAAACGATAATGCGCCCACATTTCCGACGGCGGTTATAAATATTGAATTTCCCGAAAATACACCGCGAGACGTTAAAAGGACGTTACATCCGGCGCGTGATCTCGATCTCGGTCGTTATAATACTCAACGTTATAATATCGTGTCGGGTAATACGAATAATGCATTTCGTTTGTCGTCGCATCGCGAACGTGATGGTGTTTTATATTTGGATTTACAAATCAATGGTTTTTTGGATCGTGAAACTACGCCCTTCTATAGTCTGGTCATAGAGGCCTTAGATGGTGGCAGTCCACCCTTAAGGGGACAAATGACTGTTAACATAACCATACAAGATGTCAATGATAATCAACCCATATTCAATCAAAGTCGTTATTTTGCTACAGTAGCAGAAAATGCCACCGTAGGCACTATGGTCTTGCAGGTCTATGCTACAGATGCCGATGCTGATGAAAATGGTCTAGTGGAGTATTCAATTAATCGAAGGCAAAGCGATAGAGAACAAATGTTTCGCATAGATCCAAAAACTGGTTGGATTTTTGTTAATAAGCCTTTGGATTTTGAAACCAAGGAATTGCATGAATTGGTGGTAGTGGCTAAAGATCATGGTGAGACTCCTTTGGAAACTACCGCCTTTGTTTCCATAAAAGTAACCGATGTTAATGACAATCAACCCACCATTAATGTTATTTTCCTCAGTGATGATGCCACCCCCAAAATATCAGAATCTGCTGAACCAGGAGAATTTGTAGCGAGAATATCGGTTCATGATCCTGATTCTAAAACGGAATATGCCAATGTTAATGTTACTCTTAATGGGGGAGATGGTCATTTTGGTTTGACCACACGAGACAATATTATATATTTGGTTATAGTCAACATGACTTTGGATAGAGAGCTAACACCCAACTACACACTCTCCGTGGTGGCCACCGATAATGGCAATCCACCTTTACATGCCTCCAAGACTATACATTTGCGTGTTACCGATATCAATGATAATGCGCCGGAATTTGAACGCTCAGTTTATCAGGCTAATGTAATGGAAATATCGGATCCTGGTACCTCGGTTATACAGGTTTATGCTTATGATAGAGATGAGGGCAATAATTCTGCTGTTACCTATAGCCTACTGGATACTCCCGATTCTCATTCGCAATGGTTTGTTATAGATGAATATACAGGTTTGATTACCACTAAAACGCATATTGATTGTGAGACGGAACCGGTACCACAGCTAACAGTGGTGGCTCATGATAATGGTCATCCTCCTTTGTCGTCGACAGCTACGGTCTTGGTAACTATACACGATGTCAATGATAATGAACCGATTTTCGAGCAAAGTTATTATAATATAACTGTGGCAGAGAATGAGGCGAAAGGAAGGTGTATTTTAAAGGTAAGTTTTTCACCTAGTGTTTGTTTCTCTTTGATTATGAAGCTTTAAAAACAAATTGGTAAAATTGTGTTTTTCGTTAAAAAAAAAGCTTTTTAAAGAATGTTTTAAACTAAGATAGGGAGTATTATTCCAACCGACAAAATTTTTTAAAACTATAATAAATTTTTTTTTTTAAATAAAAGCTTTTTACATAAAAGCTCTACTAATATTTTTTCAAAAAAGCTTTTTTCCTTAAAGCTTTTATATATATTTATATGCAAAAATCAATCTTTAGTAACTGAAGTAGAACAGAACTAGAACAGAACTAGAACAGAACTAGAACAGAACTAGAACAGAACTAGAACAGAACTAGAACAGAACTAGAACAGAACAGGACTAGAACAGAACTAGA
>NC_060950.1:10128555-10137098 GCF_022045245.1 Lucilia cuprina
GAACTGAACTAGAACTGAACTAGAACTGAACTAGAACTGAACTAGAACTGAACTAGAACTGAACTAGAACTGAACTAGAATTGAACTAGAACTGAACTAGAATTGAACCAAAACTGAACTAGAACTGAACTAAAACTGAACTGAAAAAGATCCTTTTGAAAGGTTTAATATGATAACAAAATCCGTACATCCCAACCCTGCTCTTAATAGTACATTATTTTGCATATATATAAATATGCATATATTTCTCTATGTATGGATGTGTGTGTGTATTTCTTTATTTATAAGTGTGTAAATATTTAAAAGTGTTGTTGTGAATTCTTTTACCGCCTCTTAGGCAATATGTTACCAGTACCGTAGCCTAAGACTATTTGCAGTTATTTCAGCATGTCGGTTTTCGTTTTTTTTTTTATTTTCTCATTTTACCACTTCTTGTGTTGTTCATTTTAATATTAAAAACTAATTTAATTTATCTTGTTTCTTGAGCAAACGGTTAGTTGGTGTTACGACTTTAGCATCACCAACTAGCTATTGCTGGTAAATTTTATATTTATTTGTGAGCTTTTAGCTTAAACAGATGTAAAGTATTATTTTGCTTCAAAATCATCATTAGAACTTAAAAAGTTATGTATTTAAAATTGAAGCAATAATGAGGAGGTTACGCATTAATCAGCACAGAAAATGATATAATAAGTAGAAAAATAAAATTATTAGCTATTTTAGATGTTCGTATGAAAAAGTTTTGCCATATAAGCTTTCATTTTCATTATTAAGTTTTTTCTTTAAGTTTTACTTTCAAACATTTTTGCATTTGTTACAAACAAAAGACGTCAGACTGCTAGATAACCCATATAAAGGTTAATTTGTTTTCATTGGCTGCAACGAATTGATCGATTATAATCAATTTGATGTAAATAATAATGTATAGTATTAAAAAATAGTAAATCAATATTTTTTATTATAATAAAAACTAACAGTCTTATGTTTTTCTGTTAATAAAAAAAACTGATCTTATGTTAGTTGGATACAGTTTTACTTGTATAAAACTTATTGGAATTTATAGATTTGGGTTGTAACCTTTTTGATTATAAGCTTAATTTAATGAATGTTAATGTGGAAATTATGCATGTTAGCCATATAAGTAGTATAAGAAGTCAGTCTCCATTACGCCTACAAATAATGATACATGTAAATTAATTAATGTAAAACAATATGTTTAGAAAAAATTTAACATTTTTTTAGGAATTTTTTATGATTGAAAACTGGTCATAATTGGGTATTTTTGTAGTAAATTTGATATTTTTGAAATATATTTAAGAAATATAGATAAAATAAATAGAAATCCTATTTACTGTTTTTTTTCTCAACAAAGATTAAAAAAAAAAATAGGGAGATTTTTAATTTCCATAACAATTTTTATAAAGAAAACGTTTTATTTCAATATAAAAGAACTTTTTTTATAGGAAAAGCTTTTTTCAAAAAATAATTTGTTTAACATTGAAAACATTGTTTTTTTTGGAAAAGGCTTTTTCTATGGTGAAAACTTTTTAATGATATTAATTTTTTCATATGATAATGATTTCTTTTCCATGTTAAAAGCTTATTCTATGATAAAAGCTTTTTCTTTGACAAAATCTTTTTCTATGAAAAAAAAAACTTTTTTACGATAAAAACTTTTTGAAAAAAGCTTTTTTACGATAAAAGCTTTTATATGACAAAATCTTTTTCTACGATAAAAACTTTTATATGACGAAAAATTTTTCTACTATAAAAGCTTTTTCTGTGATAAAAGCTGTTTCAATGATAAAAGCCGCTTCTATGATCAAAGCTTTTTTGAAAAAAAAGCTTTTTTTGGCCTTTTAATAATAGGCCTTTTAATGATATTCCATTATGATGCTGTTTCTATGATAAAAGCTTTTTTATGACAAGAGGGTTTTTATGATAAAGGCCTTTTCTATGATGAAAGCTTTTACTTATATGAAAACCTTTTTATGATAACGACTTATTCTATGTTGAAAGCTTTTTCTACGCCAAAAGCTTTTACTACCAAACATGAGGTTTCAAGAAAAAAATATTCTATAGAAAGGCTTTTACTATGAAAAAAGTTTGCTGTTAAAAAACTTTTTTGTTAAAAAATTATTTTTATAAAAAAAAAATCGCTATGAAATTTGATTTTTCTAAAGAAAAAGTTTTGTAAAAGAAAAAGCTTTTATCAAAGTATATAAAAAAAGCTTTTTCTTTTTTTTTACGATAAGTAATTTTTTGTCAAAGCAAAAAAAGCTTTATTCTTAGAAAAATATTATTTCACTAAAAATTTTATTTTGTAACAGAAAAAGCTTTTTGTAAAAGAAATTAGATTATTCTATAAAGGAAAATTAAAGAGCTTTTTTCACGTAGAAGAAAAAGCCGTTGTCAAAGTATGTATATTAGAAGAAGCTTTTACCTACATTAATCTATGTTTTAAATAAATAATATTTTAAAAGAAATAGTTTTATCTTAAAAAAATATTATTTTATTGCAAAGCTTTTTAGAGAAAAGTTTTTGCCCTCTTTCTACTGTTTGACATAAAAATTTTAAACTAAAATGTTTGCTATTTTGTAGAAATGTTAAAGAATTTGTAAAATTTGACCCAGATTTTTAAACAGAAGCCCATTAAATATATTATAATCCCAAAAAGTTTTATAAGCTTTTGTTTATAAAAACTTTTTCTTTAGTTAAGTTCTAAAATTATATTCTTTTTAGCTAAATATTAATTTCCATTTCAGTATTTTGTTCAAAATCGAAAGACTTAGGACAGCAACATTACTTTTTTACACAAGAATTTCTTAAAAAATAATGCCTTGTTTATTGTTTTTGTATTTTTTTTTTTTTCTTCTAAAAAATCATCACTGCTATCTAATCCTAAACATTTCATTTATTCAATGCTTTTGTTAAGAAATTCAAAACCTTTTAGCTATACAAACAGTTTTTTATTTTCAATAGTTTTTTTTCTTCGCTGTTGTTTTTGTTTAGTTTTTATTGTGTATTGTGTTTTTCTTAAGAGCTTATGAAAACCGGCTTATTAGCTTTTTTTCCTCAAGCAAAAACTTCTTTCGTTATTGTGCAGCAGCATTGTACTCTCGCGTGATAATAAGGCTCTCTCCCTCTGTATATTCAAGAGAAAATAACAAGTTTTTTCTTATTTCTTATTATTGTATGGGTTTGTTTACAAACGTTTAGGCCAGAAATCAATGGGAGTAGAAATATGCTCTCATATGCTATAAACAGCAATAATACTATTGGTAGTAGTAGTGCCTACTACTCCAAACAAAATAACAACGTCACCAGCATTTGTTTACTCGTATTTTAAATGAAAAAAAAAAAACAATCTATAAAAATACCTTTTATCAAAACAACGTGCTTTGGTTTATAACTCTCTAGAGTATTATTTTGTTATAAAATAGTTTTCTTAAATTTTGCACACAATAAATGAGTATTTTGAGTATTTGAGCGAGAGCCAGGGAATCTCGTGTAACTTTAACAACAAGTGTGGTGAATTTGTGAACATGTTTTTTCATTCTCCAATGGCTGGTTTTTTTCATCTTGTTGATGTTTTTTTAGAAAATACTAAAATTTATTTATATTTTTTTATACTTTTTGTAATTTTAGCAGTTTTAGAAGGTAAACCTATGTATGTTATGCTAGACATTACAAAAAGTTAGAAATAATAACAATAATATTAAATTTAATACATTTTTTCAGTTGTTTTAAAAATTATACATTTTTATCTGTCTGTGAATCTATTCAAGAATTTTTAAGGTCGTATAATAATTTTAATGTTTAAAGGAAAAAATATTTGTTTTAGAAATGTTTTTTCAGCACCAGTTCTAGTTCAGTTTTAGTTCAATTCTAGCTCAGTTCTAGTTCAGTTCTAGTTCAGTTCTAGTTCAGTTCTAGTTCAGTTCTAGTTCAGTTCTAGTTCAGTTCTAGTTCAGTTCTAGTTCAGTTCTAGTTCAGTTCTAGTTCAGTTCTAGTTCAGTTCTAGTTCAGTTCTAGTTCAGTTCTAGTTCAGTTCTAGTTCAGTTCTAGTTCAGTTCTAGTTCAGTTCTAGTTCAGTTCTAGTTCAGTTCTAGTTCAGTTCTAGTTCAGTTCTAGTTCAGTTCTAGTTCAGTTCTAATTTAGTTCTAGTTCAGTTCTAGTTCAGTTCTAGTTCAGTTCTCGTTCAGTTCTAGTTCAGTTCTAATTCAGTTCAGGTACGTTTTGGATCTAGATCTTCATTTTATTGTTAGCACTCTACCTAATAATTGTGATTTCTTTTTCATATAAAAATTTTCTTACACGGAAAAACAAAAGATTTCTCAAAAAAATGTTGTCAGCCTATAAAATTAAAAAGTCATTATGTAAATTACAGCAGTTAATATGTTTTGGTTAAGATATTTGCCATCAGTTAATTTAAAAGACAAAATAATTCTCTTATACTCAAAACTCAAACAAAAAACAACAATAAAAATACAATAACAACAATAAAATCTTACATGCTTAATTATATACAATTATTATTTCACTATAAAAAAAACAAAAAAGAGAGAAAAAAATGCTGGAAAAAATAAAAATAAATAAATTTTTTAAACCTAATAAGTTGGTGGTGGCGATGGTGGTAAAATACTAGAGTCAGTCTATTATATAACTGACAAACTAAATAACTGACTGACAGTCCGACGCATATGTCTTACCCTGAAACTTAAGGAAATCTTTATTTTGACATTAGTTACTATTTGTTTTAAGTGCGAATAAATTGTTTTTCGTTAGTATTTTCTCTTTAGCATTTTATAAATGTTTTATTTTAATATGGGAAAAAATATAAGAACAAAAGTTAATGTACTTTGAAAAACTATATGTAGTTAATTATTAGGGTTAATAATTGTAGGTTATACACTTCGTTTGCTGCAAGTTTGTGTTAGGCTTATAATGATTGTGTTTATTCCTAAGGTCTCCATGAGGAATGTCTTTCCAAGCATGTTATTAAAGAATGTTATTCTAAAGGGTTTTATGAAAGGCAAATTTTTAAAGAAAAAATACTTAAGCTGCAAACTTAAAGAAATTACAATTAAAAGGCGCTGTATAGAGGTAGTTATAATATGTATACGATAATGAATTAATTACGGTTAAATGTTGTTCAGTAACTGTTTTTTGTTCTGTTCTAGTTCTGTTCTAGTTCTGCTCTAGTTCTGTTCTAGTTCTGTTCTAGTTCTAGTTCTGTTCTAGTTCTGTTCTAGTTCTGTTCTAGTTCTGTTCTAGTTCTGTTCTAGTTCTGTTCTAGTTCTGTTCTAGTTCTGTTCTAGTTCTGTTCTAGTTCTGTTCTAGTTCTGTTCTAGTTCTGTTCTAGTTCTGTTCTAGTTCTGTTCTAGTTCTGTTCTAATTCTGTTCTAATTCTGTTCTAGTTCTGTTCTAGTTCTGTTCTAGTTCTGTTCTAGTTCTGTTCTAATTCTGTTCTAATTCTGTTCTAGTTCCGTTCTAGTTCTGTTCTAGAACATTTTCGGTACTTTTTGAAGAGCCTAAAAAAGGGAACTTGTTGGTGCATTTTCGTTTTTCAAAAGGTACTTTTTGAGTTTTCTATAATAATGAAATTAGGTATGTAGAGTCGGAATTCGACGAGAACACATCAAATGCGATTTTTTTGTACTTTTTCGCTCTACAAAAGGTACTTTTTGAATTTTCTATAATATTGAACCTAGACATATGAAATTAAGTATGTAGAGTCGGAATTAAACGAGCACCGGAAAATTTGAACTTTTTGGTACTTTTCAGTTTTTTTTAAATGTACTTTTTGAATTTTCTATAATAGTCTGAGTTAGGTGAGAATTCATAAAAGAAAACTTTTTGGTACTTTTTCGTTTTTTAAAAAGTACTTCTTGAATATTCTATAATACTGAACCTAGGAACATAAAATTAAGTATGTAGATTTGGAATTATGTGAGAACGCATAAAATGGAAGTTTTTGGTACTTTTTCGTTTTTTAAAAGGTACTTTTTGAGTTTTCTGTTCTAGTTCTGTTCAAGTTCAGTTCTAGTTCTGTTCTAGTTTGTTTGTCAAATTATAAGCAACATATTATTTAGTAATGCTGCCAGTATATAGTATTCATTACAATGTATTATATAAAGAATTAGCTTTCCTTTGTCTAGTTCTTAATTTTTTATTCAAAAATCTCGAAAATAAATTAATCATATCCATAGAATTTATAACAGTTTTTCACTCGAAATTGGTTTTTAAAACTCTACATTATTTCTGTGTGTATGTGGGTTTCATGAATAAACTGAAATTTTGTTTTGTTCTTGTTGTAGCTTCAACTCATATTACACAAAATCAAGTTTTCGTTCCGTTCATCAGCGAAATTCATCAAAAGTCAATAACGGAGGTCAGTATTGATTATTTCTTAAGAAATTATGAGGTCTTAAAAATTAAAGAATTAAATATAAATTTCTTTAACCTCTTGTAAGTTTTGCTTTTTTTGCTGCTGCATGAAAACAAAAAGTATTTCATACACAATTTCTTTAAATTTTGTTTATATTGTTGTAGTTTTTTTTTTTTTTTTGTTTTGTATGGTTTGAGCCATGCTGCAACAAAACAATGTTAAAAATGTTGAAACGAGTGAGAACAAAAGACATGTTTCAACTTTTTGGCATTGTTCTAAAACAATTTTTTGGTGGTTTTTAATTTCTTCCTGAAACCAAACAGCAAGTAACTCTCTTCAGCAGAAGATTCTTTTTTTTAATATCATTTAGGCAGTTAAATAAATATTGTTTAAAGAAAACCCCAAAAAGAAGAACAAACAAAGTTTTAAAATGAATTAAGAATAAACTAAAGAACTGAGATGAAGCTAAACAAAAACAACACACATAATATATACAACATGAATTGTTAGATGGATGGACCGATGGGTTGTATTGTTGGTGGTTTGACTATAGAGTATTTGGACGTTTTATATGAATTGTTGACTGTTAAAAACTTTGAGTAGAAATCGTCAAAATTCATCAAGTTGTGGCGGCTGATGCTGTTGTTTTTTTTTTAGCAAGAAACCAGTAAAACATTTTGTTTTTAAACCAAGAAAAAAATCTTTTACTGTTGTGCTACAAAAAAAAAGAACATAAAACTTAAAAAAATAAAACGTTCCAAGCCGTTTGAATTGGCTTAATGTTGTTTATTGTTGTAGTTAATGTGACGTCTTACCAAGCCACACACACACATACAAACTGAAAGACACAAAGTAGTTGTGCTTTGAAATTTTCAAACGGGGGAGCAAATTACCCTTTGGGGCGGCTGCGAATGGCATTTGAAATGGGGATAATTGCAATAGCATGGTGGTTTATATTAAAAACTCAATTCTTATTGTCTTGTTTTGTTTATAAAAATGTATAACTAACTACTGTCTGTATGTCCGTCTATCCTTTCGTCTGTTTATTTGTTTGTCTGTCTGTCTGTCTGTCTTGTCTTCTACCTACATTTTAGTTTAGTTAAGGTTTGTTTAAGGCTATTTTCAAAATGTGGTTCTGTTTTTTTGTTAATTTTTTGTTTCATATGCTGTTGTTATTATTATCATTATTATTGTTCGTTTGCTTGATTTTGTACAAGTAGCCTCCTGAAAACTTAAGTTTTTTTATATATATAATGGGTTTGTATTCATGTTTTCATTCCTTTTTCTTGGTAGTTTCTTCTTTTATTCATGTACTAATGTTAATAATAATATAAGTTCAAATTACTCATATTTTTTTCTTAAAATTTCGTTCTTTCATTTATATCTGTTTTTTTTTTTTGAGGTTTTTATTTGTTTTCTTTATTTGTGCTATATGTCTTTGCTAACAACAGCAGCAGCAACAGCAGTAGTGTTGGTCGTTGTAGATGTTTTCAACAAAATTTCAAATAAATATATATTTGGTCTCATGGTGATGAGGCTTCCGCTGTCTATATGAGTTTTTAATTTTATTCATTTGTTGTTGTTGTTGTTGTTGATTTGAAATTTCATTTCTAACTTTATTTATTTTTTTTTCTGTTTTCTAGCTAATGTGGGTTATGATTAAAGAAATTATAGGCATGTAATTTTAACTCTAACCAAAAATTTCAATTTAAATTGGTTTTTAATTTTTTAAAAAAATCTTAATAAATATTTATGTTTCATTTTTGAATTTATATAAATTCTTTAGGTTTCTTTTAAATAATACAAATCTTTGCAAATATCGTAAAAAATCTAACAAAATTAAAAGAATTTTACATTACAACGAAACAAAAGACTTAAGATATATACATATATGGATTTACATTAACATACAAATTGAGATAAATATTTGTGCTGACTAAAATATAATTTTCCTATAATCTCGTTATTGGTAGTAAACATTTTGGTTAAAAAAGTTCTTTTAACCAAAATGTTCTAGTTCAGTTCTAGTTCTGTTGTAGTTCTCTTCTAGTTCTGTTCTGTTCTAGTTCTGTTCTAGTTCTGTTCTGTTCTAGTTCTGTTCTGTTCTAGTTCTGTTCTAGTTCTGTTCTAGTTCTGTTCTAGTTCTGTTCTA
>NC_060950.1:10137198-10138620 GCF_022045245.1 Lucilia cuprina
AGTTCAGTTCTAGTTCAGTTCTAGTTCAGTTCTAGTTCTGTTCTAGTTCAGTTCTAGTTCAGTTCTAGTTCAGTTCTAGTTCAGTTCTAGTTCAGTTCAAGTTCAATTTTAGTTCAGTTCTAGTTCAGTTCTAGTTCAGTTTTAGTTCAGTTCTAGTTCGGTTCTAATAAAGTTCTTATTCGCTTCTAGTTCAGTTCTAGTTCAGGATCAGTTTCAAAATATTTCTATGTTTGATTAACCTTTTGCAAATTTCCTCATTATTACCGTTACACTGTGCCAAAGTTTTATTCTTCCTTTTAAGTTCTTCTAGCAGCAACGGTTTGTTTATATTTTACTATTCTATTTATTTTTTAAATCTATTTTTGTTATTGTTGTTCTCTTGGCGTCACATTGTTGCCTTTATATGGTTTTTTTACAATTTAATGTTATTAAAGCCTTGTGTGCATTATTTATCAATAACCCCTCTCCATTCAAGACTTCCTTATTTAGTTTAAATTATTATTGCCAAACAATAAAAAACATAAATTTTATTACCAATTTTTCGTCTTCAGTTTTGTTTTTTTTTATTTTTTATGTTCACAAAAAAAAACTATACCAAAAATAGGTCTTCTTTGTGTTTTAAATATGGTGTTGATATAATAACAAAAAAATTATTATAGATTTTCTAAGTTATTACGAAATTATCAAAACAAAAGATTACATTTAATACAAAGCCAGATAAAACAAGCGCTTTAAGATTAAAGCAGGCTTTTAATAAAAGACATTAGTTCGAAAATGAAATGGAAACTATAACATATATATTAATATGAAAAAAAAAATAAATTTAAATAATTGATCTCTATTAAGATTCATATTAATTTTTATTTATAATAACAAAAACTGAAAATGAAAGAAACTTAACTTGTAGCGAACATAAAATGTTTAAAATATTTGTATTATATGTTTCAATTTTTCTTTATATGCATGTTGGCATTTATGTTTATTTATTCATCATAAATATTTGGGGAATTGTAAAATTTTAAGTTTAACCAATTTGGTGTTATAGAAACCATATTTTAACGTATACATAGAGGTTTCATGCGTTTTGTGCTCTAGTTTTTATTTTTATAGTTTTTGTAAAAGCTTTTATAACATTTAATAATGTTATGTATTGTTGACATTCTTTTCAACACTTTTTGAAACTATGTATGAAATTTCTCACGATGTTTTTTGATAAAGCTATTATTTTGGATTTAAATTAATATTATTTTTGCATTAATATATGACGTTCTAGTTCAGTTCTAGTTAAGTTCTAGTTCAGTTCTAGTTCAGGTCCAGTTCAGTTCTAGTTCAGTTCTAGTTCAGTTCTAGTTCAGTTCTAGTTCAGTTCTAGTTAAGTTCTAGTTCAGTTCTAGTTCAGTTCTAGTTCAGTTCTAGTTCAGT
>NC_060950.1:10138720-10140481 GCF_022045245.1 Lucilia cuprina
TGAACTAGAACTGAACTAGAACTGAACTAGAACTGAACTAGAACTGAACTAGAACTGAACTAGAACTGAACTAGAACTGAACTAAAACTGAACTAAAACTGAACTAAACCTAAACTAGAACTGAACTAAAACTGAACTAAACCTAAACTAGAACTGAACTAAAACTGAACTAAAACTGAACTAAAACTGAACTAAAACTGAACTAGAATCAAACAATTAGAACTGAACTAGAATTAAACTAGAACTAGAATATCTACCAAATACCCTAACAATAAAGCAATTCGGCATTAAACATAAATACAAAAACATATAAACATTTATTCACATTTTTAATCGTCCATTGTCATTACTTAACACTAGAAGCTTAACTCTCTGTCTGACATGACTAATGTTAAATCTATATTTGTTAAATGATTTTACAAATATCTTTCATTATTCTTAGATACAACATTTGATTAATCTTCTTTAAAATAAAATAAAACAAAGAACAAGTAACTACTATATCTGCAGAGCACTGTGTGTATAATAGATAGAAGTAAAAAAGGCAAATCTTTGTTGAAAAAAATAATATAGTTAATGGGCCTTTATTAAACTATAAGGTACCTTACATTTGTATGAATAAAACTGTATTCACGTTTAACACATGCATTTTTCTAAAACTTCTTCTACAGTTGTTTTCCTTTGTATGAAAAATAAATGTAAACCAACAAATGCTTAAC
Organism: Lucilia cuprina; assembly: GCF_022045245.1. Classification (NCBI taxonomy): domain Eukaryota; kingdom Metazoa; phylum Arthropoda; class Insecta; order Diptera; family Calliphoridae; genus Lucilia; species Lucilia cuprina. Next base: position 10,139,440 of record NC_060950.1, read on the forward strand.
AACCCACGCCTGTTATATGTATGTGCCCAGAAAAAGAAAAAGAATGACAAGAAGTGGAGGACACTGAAATGAAAATAAAGACTATTTTCTTCTATACATATACATACATAATTATGTGTTTGTATGTATGTCATTCCATCCAAAAGGTTTATTTTACTATTAACCAAATAAACTAAACAAAACAGATACTCATACTAGTTTATGCTTACAATACAAGGTTAAGATTAAGAATTACAATTTTTTATTTTCATTTTTAAATTTTTTTATTTAGTCTTCCTTTTATTTTTACTATTTGCCTTTTAAGCATATTTTCAATGTGTGTAAGTGTTTAGCCAGAGTTTTAGTTTCAGTTTTGTTATTCTGAATTTAGTTTTTTCTTTTTCGTTCATTGTGATTATTGTGGTCTTAAGTATTCTTTTCTATGAATAAAGGAATGAGTAGTTGAAAGTTAAATACTGTGATATGCAAAAGGGATATTAATAACACGCCAAGAGCTTTTATGTTATGCTAATAAAATTACAATTTAATATGAGTCAAGATAAGTTAAAGCTTTTAGAGCCAAAGACAATGCAGTCAGTCAGGGCAGTAGTATGTGGACTTAAGATTTAAATATAATGAAAATGAATTATTAAACTTAAGGAACAACAACAAGAATCTTACTTAAACGAAAGACATCTACAGGCATTTAAAAAGACATTTACAGCAGAGGATTTTGTAGGAAAAATACAATTAAAATTAATTATTTTCGAATGATTAACAATTAATTAAATGGAGAGAAATAAAGTAATAACGATGTAATAGGAATAACTTTAATTAAGTTATTTATTTAAGATAGTATAGGAAAAAAGGAACTGAGACAGAACGGAACCAGGCAGGACGAGAATTGAAATAGAACAAGACCAGAACTAGAACAGAACTAGAACAGAACTAGAAAAGATCTAGAACAGACCTAGAACAGAACTAGAACAGAACTAGAACAGAACTAGAACAGAACTAGAACAGAACTAGAACAGAACTAGAACAGAACTAGAACAGAACTAGA
>NC_060950.1:10140581-10158597 GCF_022045245.1 Lucilia cuprina
CTATAGTCTAGTCTATAGTCTAGTCTATAGTCTAGTCTATAGTGTAGTCTATAGTCTAGTCTATAGTCTAGTCTATATTCTAGTCTATAGTCTAGTCTATAGTCTAGTTTATAGTCCAGTCTATAGTCTAGTCTATATTCTAGTATATAGTCTAGTTTATAGTCTAGACTATATACTAGTCTATCGTCTAGTCTATAGTCTAGTCTATAGTCTAGTCTTTAGTCTAGTCTATACTTTAGTGTATAGTCTGGTGTAGCCTTGTCTATATTCTAAACTATACTCTAGTCTATAGTCTAGTCTGTAGCCTAGTCTGTAGTCCAGTCTATAGTCTAGTCTGTAGTCTATTCTGTAGTCTATTCTGTAGTCTAGTATGAAGTCTAGTCTATAGTCTAGTCTATGGTCTATTCTTAGTCAAGTCGATAGTCGAGTCTATTGTCTAGTCAATGGTCTAGTCTATAGTCTAGTCTATAGTTTAGTCTATAGTCTAGACTATAGTCTAGTCTAGTTTATATTTTATTGTACTCTATAGTCTAGTCTTTATTCAGCGAAAAACAATATTTCCATAGTTATCCAAAAACTAACTTTACTCTCATACTACTGTACTACAACAGAAAACTTCCACTTAGTTTTTCATTTAAATATTTTCTTTAGATGCTTTAACAAATGCAAAATTTTTACTTATTTTACATTGAAAAAAAATTAAAAAAAAAAACAACAGCAAACCAATCTAATGTGAGTGTTTTTCATATTTTTGATTTAACACCTCATGTTTTAAGCCATATTTTTCATTGTACGGCAAACAAACTCTTCTCCTTCAGCAACATCAAATGGAACGAGTAAAGAAAAAAAAACATGGTTTACTCTACAAAATGTATTGCAGTTTTGTTTTTTTTTTCTATATGGCCATGTTTAAATGCATGTAGGCTCTGTTTTTCTAGGTGTATATGTAAAGAGATGACGTTACTTTTGTCTGTCTGTCTGTTTGCTATACAGTATTTTTATATTTATTTGTAATACTGGTTTTTGTATTTTGTTTTTTTTTTTTGCCAACTCAAATAGATAGAAATTGTACACAAAAATAAAAATATGTATGAATTGTGTTGTTTTTTTGCAATTTTTTTGCTGCCATGCTTCATTGCTAGCAAGTGCATATGGTTTCCGTTTTTGTGTTCAATGCAGATAGATTTGAGAGGAATGAATAACAAAAAATAAAATATATTGTAGCCCATACTCTTTACAATGCTGGCAATTTTGTATTACACTTTTATTTGTATTTGTAGATATTATTCTTTTTTTTTTTTTTTGTTTTCTAGTTCTATAATTTCATTATATTATTATAAAGTTAATTTTTTTCATAACATTTTTGGTTCGCATACCGCAACATTATGTTTGTAGCTGTGTATGTCCATCCCGGTTATACAATGTCTGTCCAGTTGTCGGTTTGTATTTGTTGGCAATGTGTTTGTTTAGTTTGTGTTGTGTTGTGTTTTTTTTCTATATTGATAAGATATGAAATTTAAGTTTGTTGATCTATCTTTTTTAATGCCTTGGATTGCATGTTCAAGTGGCAATTTCAGGTGGGCTCTGTGTTCTCATTTCTACGGCAGTAATGTTAATTTTAATGATACTCGTATGCTGTTGTATTAGATATGGCAATTATGATGCGTTAATCTTTTAGCAAAAATAAATGAATATGAAATAAACAAAAAAAAACAGCAAAGAACACAAAAATATTGTGGAGTTTGCATAATTAATGATAATTTTTTTCGTTTCTGTTACTAAACAACCAACAAATAATAATAATACCATAATTAGTTGTATAGAAAAAAAAAATAATAAATAAAATTTATCAAGTGCTTAAGGATGTATGTATGTGTCTTAAGTCTTTTGTTTATATTGAAAACTTTGTAATAAGTATTTAAGTTGCTTAAATTGTTTACGTTTTAATATAAAATTGTTTTCCAGGAATCATTTACGAATCATTTAACATGCTATAGTTTTTTGGTTTCTTTTGCTTAAGTTGAAAAAAATGTTTTTGTTATTTTTATTTAAAATGACAAGTTATTTCCTTTATTAAGGTATATTATATATTAAACTATGATAAATTGAGTTATTAGCATGGTTTGAAAAAAAAATTTAAATATAAGGAAATAGGCTTTTAATTGTGACTAAATAATTATTTTTTTTAACCTCGGACTTTTATTGCAATGTCAGCCATAGATGCTAAACATTGAATGGCACTTCTAGGTTCATTCTCACAAACTTTATTTCGTGTACTTAATTATGTCCGTTTGATTGTTTTGTAAAAGCATAATATTTTATCCAATTATCATAGGACATTCGTAAAATGTACAAAATATTATTGAAGTACAAATTGATTTCATCCTTTAGTTTGTAACACATCAAAATATTGAACTTAAACCTACAAAAGTTTATATAAGTTTACTAGTTTCTAAGCTGGTCTAGCTATATCCATGCTTCATACTATTTATCTGACTATTTGTTTGCTTGTATGTCTCACAGATTGACTATCATTTTGTCTTTATAGCTGTATATCCGTTTTTTTTTGTATATTGGTTTGCAACACATCGAAAAATTAAGCTAAACCCTACAAAAGTTTACATATGCTGGGTCCTTATTAGATTCTAAGTCCTTATCCGTACGTCAGCTTGCTGATCTAGCTATTTTTTTCTTATATAACTCACTGATTGACTGTCTCTTTGTCTGTCCAGCTGTTTATAAGTTCTTATTAGATTCTAAGTCCATTTCCGTCCGTCAGCTTGCTGATCTAGCTATTTTTTTCTTATATAACTCACTGATTGACTGTCTCTTTGTCTGTCCAGCTGTTTATAAGTTCTTTTGTATGTTTGCTTGTCTAACTGTCAGTTCATTTGTCCGTCTTTCTGTTTGACACGCTATTTCTCTGTTAATTTGTTTCTATATCCGTTAGCTTATATGTATACTTATCTGTCTGTCCATATATACGTACGTATGCAGCAAAAACTTGATAATGACTCGTTATTGTAACCACTTACATAATAACATACTTTCAAATGACTACTACATATCATTTTGATTACATATAAGCACTTTAATAACGTAATAAACTATTATATTCTAACTTGAGCTAGCCATTTTCGTCCTTCATTTTGAACTATCGTTTGCTGGTATGTCTCACTGATAGACTGTCTCTTTGACTATTTACACAAAAGTATGTTGGTTTGTAGCACATCGTAATATTGAACCTAACTCTAGAAAAGTTTACATATGTTGGATCCTTAATAGATTCTAAGTCCATTTCCGACCGCCTGTTTACTCATCTGACTATTTGTTTGCTTGTATGTCTAATTGATTGACTGACTCTTTGCCTCTCCACTTTTTTTTTGTTTGCTTACCTAACTGTCTGTTTGTTTGTCCGTCCTTCTGTTTATCTGTTCGTCATAATGTTTTTCTGTTAATTTGTTTCTGTATCAGTTAGCTTCTCCGTAGATTTATCTTTCAGTCTCTAAAAATGCTGTAAAAACTTGGTAATGACTTGTAATTGTAATCACTTATTTAACAACACACTTTTCAATAACTGTTACATATCGTACTGATTACATGTCAGTACTTCATAATTCATTACTCAGCTTCTTCGTTAGGATATATACATTGTATACGGTTTACAGTGACTGATTTTTCTAATTACTTGTAAGCGATTGTGATAAGCACTTGCCTCCAATGACAACACCATTTTAGAATAATGACATAAAATGCTAATGTATAAGTAAATTTTAGCATTTTAAATTATTACCAGGTAATGAAAGTTTTAATTTGGTTTGCTTTTCTGTCTATCTATCTGTATATTTTTCTGAATACTGCAAGCATGGAAAAGCCTAATCGGATCAAAATTTCCACAAATGTTCTATGTTGTTAAGCTTTGTTCGTTATTGAAAACTAATCGAGAATGAGTCTAGAAAACATCCAAAATATGCGCAAAAACATGATAACTTTCAGCTTTATATGTACATTAGGATTTTTGAAGGAATACCTGTCAAACCATGCGTATTAATGTACTAAATACTACAAGAATAAAAAGCAATTATTTTCAAAAAGCCCTCAGTTCCCTACTAGCATTTGAAAATATTCTTAAAAATAATTCTGCAATCTTTTCGAAGTGGGTCTCAAAAATTTCATAAATTTAAGTTTATCGCGGGTAAAATAATTTAAATTTTTAAGCTATTTTTGGTTCGCAAAACGACTTTTAGTGTCTTATAAGAGGTATATAAATTTCAAAATAATCTAAAAAAATCTAAAATGTATCAAACCAAATGCCAAACTTTTTTTATAATTTTTCTGTATAAACTAAGAATTTTTACAATTTTGAAACCTATTTCGACAAATTTTCTAGACCAAAAATACTTTACAAAAATTTTGAAATAATTTTTACCTTAATCAGCTCAAAATTACGGAATTTTTGAGACCCATTTCAAAACAATCGAAGATATTTATACTTCTCAAACAGGAACCTTGTTGTCCGATAGGGATATAGGCAATTTCTGTGGCATATCGCCAAAAGTCTGTAAACAAATTAAAAGATAAATAGTTTTATGAACTTTCCAGACGAGATGTGTTAACTTGTATCATCACCAGAACTATATGGCCAAATTGGGGAACAAACGCTCATCATACCTCCTGCAACTGTGTTCTGCCCATCCCAGCAATCTTGTTGCTACTATCATTGGAATTAATACAAGAAGACTTATCATACCATGAAGAATCTATTGAACATCTTCTTTGCCACTGTCCTGCGTAAGCAGACTATCGTTTCGAATTTTTAGGAAAACAAATATTCGAAAATATCTAATCGAGTATTGGGAAATATAAACGCTTTAATCAGGCACAGCAATTGGTTCTAAAAAACTACCTGACCACACTAAATTATGGCATTATGGCAAGAACGGAAATTTTCTTCAACTCTCTAGATCTCTATCTCTACTTGCTCTTATAATTACTTTTGCTCTCAAACTCTAAACATTACTCCACATCTCTATTCTCACTAAACCTTTAAATTTATTTATTTTTTTTTCTCTCTCTCTCTCTCTCTCTCTCTCTCTTTGCTTTTCATTTATTTACAGATATTACAAAAGGGACCAACAGGATCCAAGTGAGAGTCTTTTGCAGTATCACTACCATACCATTAGACCTCTAAAAGATCGTCTACAACTTGTTTTGATCAAAGCATACACTTAGCTTATAGACAATATATGCGATATTTGCCTTATTTGATTTTCACCACAAAAGGGGAGCATAACATTTTAAGCCAAAAACAAATGATACCCAAAAATGGAATTATTTTTTCTGAAATTGACTTTTAATTTACAACACTTTTTGTGGTGGTGTCAACCTCTAACCCATTAGATTCTAAAACTCTTTATACTCAATTATTCATTTCTTTTCCAAAATCTTTAAATAAATAAAAATATTTCTTATTTGTTTTAATAAGAAAAAAACTATTTCATAAATTTTTCTTTCTATATCAAACTTCTATCTAAATAGAAAAAAAATATCAAAATTCTTTTATATAAAAAAATTCCAAGAATCTCTCTTAAATTATACCTTAATTATTATTACCAAATAAAAAAACCTTTTGTCATTTAATTTATTACTATACCAAACCCTAAATGAAGGCCATAAAACTAAAAATATTTTCACAAACATAAAAACTTTTTTCTTAAATAAAAAACAGTATTAAATTTCCTTAATTAACATAAATATTATTTGAAAAATAGTCAAAATAATATTAAGCAAAAAAAAAAAAACAACTTAAAATAAATAACATAAATTAAAATTTATAACATAATTTAAAAAAAAGCTAAAATAACTAAACATTAAAAAATATACTTTACAAACATGTAATTTTTAAATTAGTTCAACTTCCTTTAATAACCCTCAAAAAAATCACACTTTTTTTCCTAACTACTAATTAGATGAAATTTCCGCTCTTAGATAATTACTCCTCTAACAATTATTTTATATTTTTATTTAATTTTATTGTTTTTAGAAGAAAACAAAACCTCCAAAAGTAATCATAATAATAATAAACTTAAGTTCACAACATTGTAAACTGAAAAGTGTAGAAAGATTTCAAAAAGAAACAAAACACATGAAATAATTTAATTTATAGACAAAATAGTTTACGGGTATAAATTACTATTTAGAGGAAATCTATAAAGAGTAACATACCTCTTCGTAACTACAACATTTATAACATTTACAGGCAAATATGACTGACTATTTACTGGTTTATTTGAAAAATGACTTTTTTTTCTTACAATGTTTTTATATGCTGCTGTTATGGCTGCTGCTAAGAACTAAGATAAAAAAACAAAGAAGATATAACAACCATAACCAAGACTATATAGTAAAAAAAAACAAAATAGCGTCGGCATTTTTTCTAAGGTCTTCAATAACAACAACAAAAACCAAGGTAGTCTTTACTAACAGTGAATAATATTTAAAAATATGCATGTATGTGTATGTATGGGACTATCTATGTTTAACAAAAAAAAAAAAAATGCGTTACATATAGTTTACCTACTGTCGATTTCGCTTAAGGGTCAAATAATAACTCTAGATATAAAAAACACCAAATAACCATCCATGTGTGTATGTATAAAAAATTATTTTATAATACACTTTAGTTTAGTTAATGTTGCTATAAGATAATGTATTAAAACGGTTAGAGGTGTTAAAATCTCAAATTGTTATTTTAAAGCTAAAAGATGTTAAGTTTAATGGATAGATGTTAGGACAGACGGACACATATTCTATGAACTTTACATAAAGTAATTTTTCAATTTGAATAAAGGAAGATTGTGAAGAAGAAAGAAAAACAAAGAACTTATGAATTTAAGTTTCAGTTAACAATAATTTAAATTAATAAACTGTTTTTTGAAGATATATGAAAAAAATGTTAAGTTTTAAAACGAAAGACTTAAGACACAAACATAGACATCTGTAAACAAAACTTTTACAGTTATAACAGTTACTTAAGTTAATAGAGACATGAATTGGAGAGATGTTTATGCCAACTAACTAACTGACTAACTAACTAACTAACTAACTAACTAACTAACTAACTAACTAACTAACTAACTAACTAACTAACTAACTAACTAACTAACTAAATAAGTAACTAACTTACTAACTAACTAACTAACTAACTAACTAACTAACTAACTAGCTAACTAGCTAACTAGCTAACTAGCTAACTAGCTAACTAGCTAACTAGCTAACTAGCTAACTAGCTAACTAGCTAACTAGCTAACTAACTAACTAACTAACTAACTAACTAACTAACTAACTAACTAACTAACTAACTAACTAACTAACTAACTAACTAACTAACTAACTAACTAACTAACTAACTAACTACCTAACTAACTAACCAACTAACTAACTAGTGGCCTCCTCGATTTCCACCTGAGGAACTGGTTAAGGAGCGCACAACAGGCCCGATAGAGGCCTGTACATCCTCCTTTCAAACTAATTAACTAACTAACTATCTAAATAACTAACTAACTAATCCGTTGGCGGTAGTAAGTATGTGTGGATAAACTTAAAATCAAACCAGTTATTGTTTTAACAACCATCGTTGTAATTTTGACAACGTCAGTTTGACTTTGAAGATGAATGTTATTAAAAAAAGTACACACTTAGGTTTCAATTTGTTACTAGGCGTATAATTATGTAAAAACGTCTTTTTCACTCTGTGTAACTAATTATTGTGAGCTACTGCAAGTGACATTATAAATCACTACTTTCGGTGCCCGAATCCATTACGAAAAGCTGAAACATAAGTGGTCGTATAAGAAACCTTATTGAAATGTTAAGTCCTTAATGAAATTAGAATATTTCAATTCCCTTTGAAGCAAGTTTATACCGAAAACAAAACCCAAGATATACGTTCTAACACGGAAACCCTCGATAATTGCGAACTTTTGCCTCAGTCGCCTAATTGTTCTGGTCTATAAGGCGACTGAGGCAAAACCCGTTAGTTAGTTAGTTAGTTTGGAAGGTTACAATCAACAAGGCTTCCGTGGATAAAAAGTACAATATCAAACTACTACAGGAAGTTCAGCGTATATGCTTTTTGGGTACATTTCAAACAATGCTCTGGAAACGTTGCTAGGTTGCCATCCATAATTAAGATATAATGTGACACTTATAGCCAAAAGCGGTTAGCGGACATGTAATCAATGTCTACTGAAAACATTGGAAGGCATGTTATTCATTGTTGCCTTTGAAGGTTCATTAATAGCGAAATCTAGAAAGACAGAGAATCTTTATAAGCTGAATATCTACATTCGTATGGTTTTGCATTTTGACAAGCAACTAATTAATACATTACATTTCAACATTTCATCACTTTCCACACAAACCACGTGTAACATTAATCCTCTGTCAAACAAAAGACTTAAGACACCTACTTTCTTTGCAGTGATATAGAATCTCAAATATGCCAGCAACCAAAAACCAAATAAGCATCATCCTGCCCACAATTGTTTAAACACTTTAAAACACAATTATTTACACATTTCTTTATTCATTTATTTATGTATTTTTTTTTTGTTCGCAAAAAACTATCATTTATACCACAAAGTCATTTAAAACTTTTAAATGTTTTTTTTTTTAAGTTTGCTCTTTGATTTTTCTATTTATACGACGACAACAACGGCGACAATGACAACACGCAAATCTAAAATTAAATATTATATCTAATAAAGATTTCTTTCTTGCTGTGGTAAAAACTAAAGGAGCGGGATTATGAAGGGTAGTGTTTAAGAAGGCGGTGGAAGTTTAGGCCACACATTTAGCAATTGGATTAAATTGCATATAAAAGTTTAACGCAATATAGAAATTTATATTGAAAACAAACAGACAGACAGACAAACAGACACATTAATTGTCAACAATTAATATGTGTATGAATAGTTATAGAAAAAAATTTATTTAAAAACCATTTTAAAGAGCCACAAGAGCAAAAACTTTTTGAAAAATAATTATTTTTATTATTATTGCCATATGCGTAATAGGAGAGCTATAGAAATGTCAACACTTTTTATGGTTAAAATAATTATTAATAACTAGATTTTTATAGAATATTGTAATTTGTAAGTAATTTTAATAATAATTGTTGTTTTTTCGCTAATAATTATAAATTAATTTTTATGTTTAGTTTAAGAAAAGCAAATGTCAAGTATAAATTTCAATAAATTAAAATGTATATTTCTGTTTGATAATTAGCTGCTATTAAGGCTTTAAGAAGTTTGTTTCCAAAGTCTTTTGTTTTCACAATGTCGGAAACTTTCAAAGAATATCTTAGTCAAGCGGAACGTTAGAGAAAAGTTCGACGTACATGTTGTTTGGATATACGGCTCTGGAAACGTTGCTAGATATTCCACCTATTGAAACACAGTTAAGTTATAAAACTGACCTTACAGTCGAATGGCTTATAACTTTAGGAGAACTTGCCAAAAGCGGTTATACGACACATCATCAATTTATACTGGACATATTTCAAGGTGATACATAATCATCGGACGAGCTTGATTATATAGCAGATACAGTATATTTTGGAAACTTTGAAACGATCTTAACATTATAGTAAATGCCCGTAGGAATTGGATTTGAATGGCACCAGAAGCTAACTAGGGCCATATCACGTGATAATGTTATTGTAGGAAAGTATTCGCTAAATACTCTCTCCCAAAGGTAATGTTTACATCATATAAGTGCCAGGCCACTCGGGAGTCGGCTATGAAAGGGCGAATGTATTAGCCTTTAAGGGAAGAAAGCTCGAAGTACTTACTCAGACGAATGGAATAGCATTCTCTGCAATGAAAGCTGAATTGAAAATATAGGTCAGAGAATGCTATGGGTGACTCTGAGCAAGACGAGAAATCTCCTCAAAATGAACAATTCTGTGGTTAATACGTTTGATACGTATTCTGAAAGGATACACAATATTACGGGCAAATCTATAACAAATCGATTGTAATTACAAGGTCATTCGGGAGTAGTTGACAAGGAAAGGACGAATGTATCAGGTTTAAAGGGTAGTTAACCTGACGAACGCAGAACCATTCTATGCAACGAATGCTGAATTAGAAATATGGAAGAGAGTATTTCATAAGGTCTTTTGGAATAATGAACCATAAAGAACTTACGGGTGACTATGATGAGAGCAAGACGAGAAATCTCCTTAAAATGAGCAAGTCTGAGGTTAGTTAGCAATACAAAATTGAATGTGCGAATAGAGAATGTGGAGAGGATAGTAAAACTCGAAAGTACTCTCATTGCCACTGCCAGGCATTCGTCGATGTTAGATCAAAGTATCATGGAAGTGATGTTATTCCAAAAATAATACTCCTCACGAATAATATTTATTCTGAGGATTCTGGATTCGAAGAGCAATTATACAAAATTGGATGTGCATATTCAGACGCATATATTATATGTGGAGTGGACATTTAAACACATATGTACAAAGATGTCACTGTCAGGTATTCGTCGAAGTTCCAGATCCAAGTAAAGTTATTCCGAAAATAATACTCCTCACGAATATCGATTGGAAAATTCTTAGGAATGACTTCCATGAAACTGTGTTTTTGGTCATCAGACGATAATAGATTCAGTGAAAACTATGTAAGGTATTTGTTGATACCAAAAAAGTGGAGCATAATAGGTCTCCAGCAAAATCTTAACTTATCCTGTAAGTGGACAAGTAATATTGGAGAAAAGTGTAAGTAGTTACTTTTTTGGGGAATAACTACTTATTTTTGTTCTACGATGAACAAAAAATAACTAGTTACAAATGTGCTTACCCGATTTTTCCAGATTAAAAACTGACTCAACAGCAGGGATGGGGAGTAAAGCATCAATTACAATTACTGCAAATGTAACTGTAATTGAAATGCAATCATAACCCTTGAAATGCAATCATTCTCATCTGTATCGGCCTGTATATATTTCGATACAGATGGGAAACGAATCCGCGACCTATGGTTTAGTTGACTACAACATTAACCAACTTTAGGTTAAACTTTTTGTAAGTAAGTGGAGTAAATTTGTTTTCTAAATCCTTTATTACTTCAGCTTAAAGAAAAATTTCAATTATTTATTTTGCAAATAAATTTCTAACTTAAGATTTTTCTTAATTTTACCACCAACAATAAAACATTATTTAATTTCCTTAAGTTTTTTTTTCAATTCCATTCTATAATTTAACATTGTACAACTTCAACAAGAAAAAAATCATAAAATTTTTCTTTTAAAACAAACTTGTTAATGGTATTTTATAGTTTAAGTTCTTTTGTCATTGACATCATACAATTTTTTTTGTCTTCTCTTTTACACATTTTCATGACATTATTGTTTAGAAAGAAATTTATTGGAATTTTATTTTATTACAAATATAAAACTAAAAAATATATATAAAAATTTTTTGTAAATGAAAATTTTTATTAAGCAATTTTAGTTTTGTTAACTTTTAAAGAAAGTTTTATCTAACGAAATTGTTACATGTTTCAAAAACACAATAAATTATTTTGGAAAAAATAAATAAACAATAGTTCAAATGTTTCTCTTAATAATGATGGCGTTTATTGATGGTATTAAATATTTTTTTCATTTAAACTAATAAAGAAATTTAAATTTTGTATTAAAATTTTATGCATAATGTTAGACCTCAAACTAAATCAAACTAAACTGGATACAAAATTTTATTGCCTAAATATTTTTTTGTCATAAAAATATAGTTTTTCTAATAAATCATGAATGGTTGCTAAAGTTTTATTAATTAAAAATTATAGTTTTTTTTGTAACTAATAATTCAAAAGTCTTTTTCAATGAATTTTAATCATGTTTTATAATATTTTAATTTAATTTTATATTTGAAATCAACATTTTATGACAAATCTTTTGTTTAAAACAAATGGTGCAATTAATTTTTATATTTTGATTATTTGTTCTAATAAAACGTGTTTTTTTTTCTATTCTGGACTTTATTTTCTTAGATATTTTAGTATCGGATGGGCTGGGCGAGTTTCTTTTGGATTATAAAAGGAGATTTGTGGAACATTTTATGCAGCTTTTCCCTTACGTTTTTAACTTATTTCTAATAAGTAGATGGACGGGCGGATGGACAGACGTACGAGTCGATGGAGGGACGGACAGACAGGTAGCCATTTGGATGAATGCATGGTGTGTCTGTATTTATCAATCTATGGTAAATGGATAAACAAAAGAATCTATGGTTGATACAAATACACTGATTTCGGGTAGATGGAGGGACAGACATACAGCCGAGTAGATGAATGGACAGACAGACGGATGAATCAATAGAGTGTTTGTTCTTATCTATCTATGGTAAACGGACAAACGCATAAATCTAAGGTGGATATTAATAATTTGAGCTTAATTTTGATTCCTAGTTTGAGCTTAATTTTCTTACTCATTTTAGCATCAAACGATGGGACGGACATCGTATTTGTGGAAGATTTTGTGCAACTAACTTCTTCTTTTAAGATCTTAATAAGCTTTCAATATATACACAGAAGGATATACAGGTCTCTTTGTAGATAGATGAAAACAGAGACGGATAAATGGATAATGTGTCCGTTTTTATCTATCTTTGATAAATGGATAAACTGACAAATGTAAGTTGAATACACATAATCAAATTCCTATTCTGGTCTCAATTTTCTTACTCATTTTAGCATCAAACGATAAAACGGATAAGTTTTTTCGAATATATAAAAATATTTGTAGAATATTTCATGCAACTAACTTCTTCCCTTTTGTTCTTTTAGAAACTTTCAATAGGCAGACGGCCGGGTATATGGAGGGACAGACAGACGGGTGAATAAAAAGAGTGTCTGTTCTTATATGTACATCTTTGGAAAAATGTCAGTCCTCATTGAAAGATGGGGCTTTCTGCATTTAGTTCTTAATAAGCTTTCAATACACAGATGGACAGACAGACGCCCTTTTTAACAAGCAGTCAATACACAGACGAACGGATGGACGGACAGACAGATGTCTGAGTAGAAGGACGGACAGATCAGACGTTCATTATTATCAATCCATGGCAAAGGGATAAGTGTACAAGTCTAAGGTAGTTACAAATACTGAGATCCCAAAAAAAATTTAATTCATTTCAGTTAATAGTCAAGTTCCCAACTTTTTTGAATGCAATTTCATTTTCTTAGAACAAAATTTTTCTCTATCTTTAATTTTCGAATAAATATTTAAAAAAAATAAATCTAAAATCAGATATTTATGCAAAATTTATTAAAACCCATTTAACCTATTTCTAGTTATTCTTTTTTTAGGTTATCTAAAAGTTTTGCTTACAGCGCGTATGTTGTTTAAATCTTTTGTTTTTAAGATATTTGTAATCTTTTTTGCTTTAAAAAATTATGTAAATTAGTTATATTAACTTCTGAGAAGCTGTGGTTTCATTAAGAGTTATACAGCGAAAAATTTTAAAGATATATTAAAACAATATATTGGATTTAGTTACTAAATTTAAAATGAACACAAGAATGTCGCTTAGAATATTAGCAAATGAAAAGTTAAAACAAAAAAAAAAATAAAATTCGATTGTAGTGGATTTTATATATGAGATATATTAATATATAAAAAAAATTTTGTTTTAAATTTCAGTGGCTTCCCTCCCTCTAGATTTAAAAAAGTGGTATTTTTAAAATTTCGTCCATTAAAAAAAAATAAGAGGAAAAGTGCAAGGAAATATTAGCACAATTTTTACAAGCAAATACTTTTAAGCCCAAAAAAATTCAATATCTTGGAAATTTTTTACCAATACCTCTTGTTTACATTACCACTTTCGGCTTGACCTTTTATAATTTGAAAAGCGGTCTAACCAGAGCACAACATAATCTGGTAGAAAGGATAACCAGTTGTATATAGAACTATGTCTTGGCTGGTCAGTTTATTAAGGTTCCTTCGGGACCCACGTAGTGGCTGAAACCTAAACCGCAGAAAGAAGGCGTTTGCTTAAAAGACTGATACACGGTGAAATATAATTTTCACGATGAATTTTTGCTATCGTTCCTAGATTTTGGGAGCAGTACAAATTACAGAGCATTACTGTGGTTTAATAAAATGTTGGATTTGATCTGATAATGTCACGACTTTGGATTTATATGCACCCCAAAAAGACCTCTCCAAAAACTTGGACAGTATAAAATCTTAAACTTTTTTGTGTGATCTGCGAGGTTATATAGATCTCTAGATGGACTGAAAGTCCAATCATTGCCAGGAGAATACATTTGACAACTCATTTATAATCCTTCAGATTAAAGGTAAAAACTCTTGATATGAAGTGATAAACATTCAAAAAAATAAAGAGAATTCATTATTTAACCGCTACAACTACTTTCACAATAAATAAACTAAATAAATTGAACTTTTATGCGGATTTTTCTAAAACACAACAGAGTTTGCAGCTTAGGTCTTTTGTTTTTATAATTGTAAAGTAAATCAAAAATAATTCCGAGGTTTATAACAAATGTATTGAAGTTGGACGGATGAACATAGCTAAGTCGACTCAGAAAACAGCACAAACACAATATATCCTCATCAATAAGTGGTACAGTGTATAATTACGAAAACATTTTTGGTAATTTTGAGAATTTCTGGCTTTTAAAGGGTACTTTTTTTGGGTACTTCTTTCAAAAAAAATGTTTTTTATTTATTGGTTTGCACATATGAAAAGTTATTAAAAGGCTTCTACTACTGTATTTAGCAAGAAAATGTCCATTGCCTTGCTTGGGAGGTTTAAAGAAGTAAAAATTTAAATTTTACATTTATTCAGTATCCTACTAAAGATCCGATTCAACTGAACAATTTGGTACTTTTTGTCAAACATACATATTGTACAAAAGAATATTACTTTTCACAAAAGTATAATTTTTAAAAAAGATTTTGGTTTGTTGATTTTTTGGTCATAAACCCACAAAATTATAAATATATTGTGGATCCGTATTACATTTGAAAACGATCTAACTATGCCCGTACGTCTGTCCGTCCATCTGTCTGTCAAAAGCACGTTAGAGTCCGGAAGGGAGAAAGCTAGAGAGTATAAATTTTCCTCAAATATTTCCTATAGATAAGGTTTGTTTGCTCCATGGTTTGAACAAAATACGATGAATCCATATTACATTCTATGAGGATTTAGTACGTTTGTCCGTCCGTCTGTCTGTCCGTCCGTCTGTCTGTCCGTCTGTCTATCCAACTATCCGTTCGTCTGTCAATTGCACGATAGAGTCCGAAAGAAAAGAGCTAGAGAGTAGAAATTTTCCACAAACATTTCCTATTGTTGTTACCTATTGTTCTTTAACTTGTTTTTTTAAAACTCAAAAACAAGAACCGAAAATATAGAAAGTTCGAATTTACTGAATGAAAGTCCTAAAAATGACCTGCAAAAGTGATAATTTTAACACAGAGACTTGTCATAGGAGAGTTTGAAACTTTATCATTTTTCATTGAAACACTAAAATACAAGCATAAGGAGTCTTTATAGTGACGAAAATTTACTATATTATAATAAATTTATGAGAGTATTCACATTCGTTAATATATTTGTTAACAAAAATATCGGTTTAATTTATTTTTGATATGGATAGCAAAGCATTCAGCTTAAACTAGTGTACCAGAAAAGTTTTTGTTCTAATTTCAATAAGTTTCTATTGGCCTTTTCATTACTTTCAAAACACTGTTTTTTTATTGCTTTCTACTAACAACTTGAAAACATGCAAAAACTTCAAATGTTTTAACAAAATTATTTCAAACAACTTTTTTTGACTTTGTTTTATTTAGATTTTTTATAATTTTCCAAAAACTTTTATTTATTACTCTTAGGCAGCTTCTTTCAAAATAAATAAACTTGACTTTTACTTAAACTTTGATAAACACAATAAATTTTGCTGCTTAAGTCTTTTCTTTTTATTAAGTTAAAGTAAAGAAAACTCACGATTTTATCAAATTTTAAATAAAATATTCCTTTTAGCGAAATTGCAACTCAATGACACTTTTTTTGTATAATTTTGCACTCTCTTATTTTGATTTTAAAGAATAATATTTTTTTTAATTTTTTGATTTTCAAATTTACCTTTTTTTACATATTTTGTTTAAAAGATTTTATTTTTTGCATAAAACTTTTTTTCTCTATATATTTATTTATTGTAATATTTATTTTCTTTAACTGAATTTTTTTTCTGAGGTGTATATACTTTTCCAATTTCCAACCAGAAAGTTGAAAAACAAAAAAACACTATATATAAACACCAAACTTGCTGGCAACTAGAGTTTAAGTTGTTGTATTTTATTTTTTGTATTTTTGTATTTTTTTTTTATTTTATATATATTTTTCTTATTTTTTGTTATATTTCACTGTGTGTAAGAGCGTTAAGAACCCGTTTGACTCGTTGAAAAATATTTCTTTTCGCCTTTTAATTTTTTTCCATTTCTTAGGCAGAAATGTTTGTTGGTTGGTGTTATGGTAGTAGATGTTTGGTTTGCTGGCTGTTGTACTATAGAGTTGATCTGGAGTTTTGGGGTTTTGTTTTGTATATAAACTTTTCTTAACTTCAAATATTTTTTTAAGGCAACTTGTTAATTTTTTAGAGGATTTAAACACATTTGAGATTATTTTTATTAAAAGAAATATATTTTCCAAAACAAAAATTTTTTGTTAATTTGATTTTTCTTTTTTTATATTTTTGCTTAATTTTTTACATTTTTTAATAATTTTTCTTTAGATTATTCTGCTCAAAATTGATTTTAATTTTTCCTTATTAATTATAAAAAAAATTTCAATTGATTTTTTCTTTAATATGATTTTTCATTTAATGCTTTTTTCTAATTACAACTAACACTTGTTTTCTTTTGCAAATTCTTTGTTGTTATTTTAACTATTACTTGGCAAATTTTTTATTACTTTAGATATTTTATCCAATTGGCTTGAGATTTTTCTTTATTTTAAATGCATTTTTGCAATTTGCATAAATTCACTTCATTTTCTTTGCAATAACAACCAACAAAGTAATAGTAACTAGAAAAAAAACGCGCTTTTCCACAGACGTTCTCGTTCGTTTTTTGTTTATTATACTCTCTTAAATCCGTATCTTTAAGATATTGTAACGCAAGCACACGAAGAACTAAAGTTTATTATTTCTACCTGAACATGCCATACCTGGTAAAAATGCTGCAAGCAAGTGTGGTGACATTCAGTGTAACAAAACAACAACTACAAACACACACCAAATAACAACATAAAAACAAAAATCGAAAAAATACAATATATAGTAAAGGAACATAAGTTTTCTTATTAGGGAGCAGACTTATTGTTGGGCCTTCCAACAAGTCAAAGAAATTCACCACGAAAACTCACATGGGTTATTAGAGCCAAAGGCCAGTGTGTATGCCAGTATTTGAGTCGGATCACCGAGTAAAAACAGAAAGACAAACGCTCACTCACCATTATCTTACCAACTATAACCTGTGACCATAGTTGTTGTGTAGTAGTTGTTTGGCAAAAAAAGAGCATTTTATGCTGCTAACTGAGAGTTTTGGAATGAAGAGAGAACGGGAATTTAAGATGGAGAGCTAAAGATCATTTTCAAAACATGCAGCCTATTAGTAATATGAGAAGATAACAAAAACAACAACAAAACTACTACATAAAGAGAGATATAAGACAAAAAAATAACAAACACAAAAAAATACAAAATAAAAATTACAATAAGAATCATTTGAAGAAAATTAAAAGAAAGACAAAGACACTGTCAAAAATTTATGGCGAAAACTTTGAAAAAGTTAAGCTATTTTGGTGCTGACTTGCACCAATTGTTCACTGACGCTTCAGGTGAACGTGTTTTCGAGGTTTCAACACAGGAGATAGATAGATAGATAGATAGATAGGTAGATAGATAGATAGATAGATAGAGAG
>NC_060950.1:10158697-10160459 GCF_022045245.1 Lucilia cuprina
CTATAGACTAGACTATAGACTAGACTATAGACTAGACTATAGACTTGACTATAGACTAGACTATAGACTAGACTATAGACTAGACTATAGACTTGACTATAGACTAGAGACTAGACTATAGACTAGACTAAAGACTAGATCATAAATCAGACTATGGACCAGACTTTAGACTACACTGTAGATTAAATTTATTAGTATAGATTATGGGAAAAATGTAGAATTAATTTAGTTAAATGAAGTATACGCCACTGCTTTAAGAATATCCTCACATAACAGCTTGGCATTCTAGCACCTCTGAGTTAATTACCCATACATATTTATTTTTGGTTTTATTTTTTATTTTTTTGCCACATTTTTAATTAATTTTCTTTCAAGTAAAAACTATTAAATAAAATAAGCAGGAATAAAGCCATCGTCATTTGTAAGATATTTCAAATATTTTTACAAAATCCCTTTTCCAACACGCAAAAATTTGTCGTTTCCTTTTTTTAAGGCAAAAATCAGACTCTATTTTCAAACTATAACACAAATCTAAACATAGTTTTTTGTTTACAAAAAAAGAAACCAATTATTTTTATCCAACTTGTTGTTGTCCAAATGTGCTCCAAAAAAGGGCTCAACTTTTTTTATTTAAGTCTTCACAAAATTTCTGTGTTGATGGTTAAAAAAAATTCATCTTGTGTCTGTTGTTTGATTCTTGGGTCCATAGTGATGCGTATGTGTCTCTGCATGATAATTTCTTTTACTAAGTTTTTTTGTTGTTTTTGCTTTTATATTGTTGTTATATTATATTATGGCTGTGTGGCTAATTGTGGACCTGTCGTCAGTTTCTGTGTTTTTTCCTCCTTTTGCTATATTAAAACATTTTTTTTTCGTTGATTTCATTTTAAATTTAAAAATTTTTATTCAAGTAAATGGTAGAAGGCAAATAAAAAATATTGCCTGTTTGTTGTTGTTAGTTGGAGATGAAGTTAGATGTTTTTTTTTTGTCCAAACTCATTTTGTCGTCTTATAGGAGTATAAATTTCTGTTAGATGAATGCAATCTGACAATGGTATGAGCATAAACAGCAGAAGCAGCAGCAATAACATCAGTACCAGGCAGCAGAAGCAACAATAACAGCATACAACGAAATGGTTACTTTCGTCGAATACAAATACGAAAATACATAGATATTATTTTTATATGGACTATCATACATATATGTATGTTTGAACGAGTATGTTAGTTCATGTGTAGAAGAATAGGAATATAATATTATTATTGAATATCAGTAGTGGCTGCAGCGGTTAAGAATGGTTATATCATGCTGAGTCCGAGGGAATGTTATGAATAATATTAGTACACCGTAGAAAATGATAGAAAGTGAGATGGTAAACTATTTGCCAAAAACTAGGTAATGTCTTTGAATTGTAATTACTAACGTAACAATATACTTTTCAATGACTACCATATATCGTCTGGATTACATAGAAGTAGACTAATAAAGTCTTTCCAACAATGTGTTATATAAGTTATTTCTGATGTAATAGTCCACTTCTAAACTTTCTTCATGTCATTTACTGCGGCAACGTGTTAAACTAATGACTTAAAATGCTACTGAGTAACTTTTAAGTCCTTATATCGTAATGAAAGTTTTTGCTGGGTAATTGTTTGAATTTATGGGATGGATGAAAACTTTTGTTGACACAAGTCATCATCATGTATCTATCTATCTATCTATCTATCTATCTATCTATCTATCTATCTATCTATCTATCTA
>NC_060950.1:10160559-10162182 GCF_022045245.1 Lucilia cuprina
AGACTAGACTATAGACTAGACTATAGACTAGACTATAGACTAGACTATAGACTAGACTATAGACTAGACTATAGACTAGACTATAGACTAGACTATAGACTAGATTACTGAATAGACTTAAGTATAAAATATATTCTTAAATATGCACAATATACTAAAAATGGACTAGACTAAACTGTATGCTAAGGCCCGGAAATTTATCTAATATTCATACTATCCCCTTTTTAATAGTTTGCTTTGTTTTGCTTCTAATATAATATTGCCCTTCTTATTAAAGGACTAGAGATACAAAAAACTAATATTAAGAGATTTTCGAAGTACAGTTTTAATCCAATCATCATTAAACCCCCAAATCTACAAAATAAATTCCTGAAACTTTTAAACTGTTTAGTAAAAATATTTTCCTTAATCTCACAATCGACCCAATGATTTGTTTAAAAGAATGTTTTGTTACTTTTAATCAAAACCCTTTTAAAACAAAATAAAATGTTTCTAAAAAATACATTACGAAATGTTATTATATCATTTTTTGTTTTGCTAGCTATCTGACGGTCAGTCCGTATGTCTGACGGCTTGTTTGTTTGTTTTTTTTTTTTTTTTTTCTTTGTACATCATTTCCATTGATGATCTTTTGTACACAAACAGTCACCAACAAAATATCAAGAAAACAGCCAACCATCTACAACTTTGCTCCATAAAAGAGTAGCTATAGACTATAAAAACCCTTTGAAAACAACAACAATAAAGCTACGAAAAAAATTTAAAGGCAAAATATAATTTCAGTTTTGCTAAATGGCTTTGGCTGCCGCCACTGCATCACTACTACACACCATACTCCATAAAAGATGTTGATTCAATCTGCTTCTCTTTATATAAAGCAACAAAACTGAACTGGACCAAAACTAAACTAAACACAAGTCCACTTCAAAAACAAAAAAAAAAAAACATTAAATAAGATTCTGCTACAATTCCTTTAGTACATTGACTGAATGTTGTATTTGTTTGTGAGTCTCAATATAGTATTAATGTTCTGTTTTTTATATATTTTGGAGTTCAATAGAGCCTATGATGATGACATGCCCATTTGGTCAAAATATGTACATAAAGGTAATTTTGTACAGAAGTTATCCAAAAAACGCCAAAACAAAATCGAAATCAAGACGAAATATTCTACTAAAAAAAAAAACATCCATGGATATTTGGTAGTATAAAGTCTAAGAAGAATCCACTTTTTTGAAATGTTTTTGATTTTTGCTGAATAACTGCAAGTTTTAGTTTAACTTTTTGTCTTCTTTGCAAAGTAACAATATTGGGAGTTTGTTTTCTTATATTCTTATTTTTGTATCATTGGACAAAACAGCTTCCTTTTTTAAGGCAAAGATCACACTATGGAGTACAAATGTGCAATGAGTTGCAATGAGCAGGTTTACAGAAAATATTATAAATAAGCAAACATCTTTATTTTTAACTGAACTGAACTAGAACTAAACTAGAACTGAACTAGAACGGAACTAGAACTGAACCAGAACTGAACTAGAACTGAACTGAACTAGAACTGAACTAGAACTGAACTAGAACTGAACTAGAACTGAACTAGAACTGAACTAGAACTGAACTAGAACT
>NC_060950.1:10162282-10166190 GCF_022045245.1 Lucilia cuprina
AGTCTAGTCTATAGTCTAGTCTATAGTCTAGTCTATAGTCTAGTCTATAGTCTAGTCTATAGTCCAGTCTATAGTCCAGTCTATAGTGTAGTCTATAGTCTAGTCTATTGTTTAGTCTAGAGTCTAATCTATAGTCTAGTGTATGGTCTAGTCTATAGTCTAGACTATAATCTAGTCTATAGTCTAGCCTATGGTCTAGTCTAGACTATAGTCTATTCTATAATCTTGTCTCTGATCCACTACTCAATTCTACTCTATTCTAGTCTTTAAGCAAGTATATAGTCTACTCTAGGCAATAATCTTATCTATAGTCTAGTGTAAGGTCTGGTGTTTATTTTATTCTGCAGTCTAGTTCAGTATAGGGTTTCTTATATATGTAATAAAAAATAAACTTCAATTTAAAATAGCTATATTTAAACTGATCCTTTATAAACAGTCGATTAAATTTTAATCATTCTGACCAACATATTTGACACTTAAACCAATTTAGCAAAAGTCTAATTTTCTACATTAAAGTGCAAAAAAAACGTAAAAAATACTTCACAATTAAACTGAATCAACACAAAGCAATGACATTTTTCATCAATTGTCATGAGCCAAAGTGCCAAAAAATAATACCAATTTTATTTTAGACAATGTTGTTCTTATTTATTATTTTTTTTTCTTCTTAGCATTGTTATTCTTTTCAACTCAACAAGTAGCCAGGAAGAAAAATACAAGTTATATGAATAAAACAGAAAAAGAACTAAAATAATTCTTCAACAATGTATGAATGTATAAGTATAAAAATACAACACAGCAGAGAGCCACAAGATAGGTGCAGAGAGGTGGAGGAGATGGTAAAATGGATGGTAATTTTTGGTCAGGCATTCTTATACGCTTGATAACACACCTCAACCACACACCAAAATACCAAACAATATCCGAATACCAAAAAAAAAAAAAAAACAACAACAACAATAGGTAAAATGTGCAATGTGCAAAAATCAGAAAAAGGAAATTCACCACCATAACCTGCCAAGAAACACACACACTAATATAAAATGAGTAAAACATGTATGTTGGTAAGTAGTATAAAACTACTCTCATAAAACTGATACCAAAAACTAAAATAGCAACAACAAGTAGGAGCAAAATATAATAAAAAAGCCAATAAGAAAATTAAAGCAAAACTCCTAAGACAAGACAAGACAAGAAGTAAAAACAAATACAACAACACTAACGACAGAAATAACATACGAGAAGCAAAATCAACACAACGCAACCTGCTGCTCCAAAAGAATAGATGATTTTCAACATACTTTTAGCTTCAACAACAGCAACAACGGAAAATATATAAATAAAATAAAAACGAAACCCAAAATGAACTTATCCTCATCACTCTCCGTACCTCATTCGGCAACAGTCTACACAACATATTTATACACATACATATATACATACATACTTGTATGTACTAAGTATGAAAGTTTGTATACATGTGTGTTTGTTTGCTGGTTGCAAACAAATAAAAATAAGCTTATTGCACACGTTCCATGATCCTTGCAGCATCTAAGCAACAACAACGAATATTAAGAAAAAATGAAATAAAATTGTAAGAAAGAAAAACAAAAAAAAAAAAAACAACCTAACCATCCATCCAGTTTGCCACCGCATACCAATCATCAACAGCAACATGCGGCCTCAACTTTAACAACAGCAACTAGGTTTCGTTCTTCTTTGGACTTCATGCCATGGTACTATTACGGTGAAGACTACAACTACTGATTCGTACATATTAACAGTGGTTTATAAGTCTAAAATCTCAAAATTGCAATACCCAGCAAAATACTATGTTCTCCGATTCTAGTTCCCTCTAGTTTAAACCTAGTTCTGTCTTGTTTAGTTTAGTTCTAGTTCTAGTTCAGTTCAAGTTCAGTTCTAGTTCAGTTCTAGTTCAGTTCTAGTTCAGTTCTAGTTCAGTTCTAGTTCAGTTCTAGTTCAGTTCTAGTTCAGTTCTAGTTCAGTTCTAGTTCAGTTCTAGTTCAGTTCTAGTTCAGTTCTAGTTCAGTTCTAGTTCAGTTCTAGTTCAGTTCTAGTTCAGTTCTAGTTCAGTTCTAGTTCAGTTCTAGTTCAGTTCTAGTTCAGTTCTAGTTCAGTTCTAGTTCAGTTCTAGTTCAGTTCTAGTTCAGTTCTAGTTCAGTTCTAGTTCAGTTCTAGTTCAGTTCTAGTTCAGTTCTAGTTCAGTTCTAGTTCAGTTCTAGTTCAGTTCTAGTTCAGTTCTAGTTCAGTTCTAGTTCAGTTCTAGTTCAGTTCTAGTTCAGTTCTAGTTCAGTTCTAGTTCAGTTCTAGTTCAGTTCTAGTTCAGTACTCAGTTCTAGTAAGTATGTCCTAACCAATGTATGTTCCACTGTGCAAATTTATAGTCACAATATGAGTTTTTTGAGATAGTATTGGTTTGTTTTCGGAAAACAAAAATCGAATAAAATATAAAAAACCTAAGAAACAAATAGCAACAACAATTTGAACAAAACCAGTTTTTATGTTAACATATGAATATATTGCGTATATAACAGCAACAAAAACCAAATAAAAACAACAGCAAACGCTTTGAGTTAGTATGTATTTGTGAATAAATATGTGAATGTTTACAACTCTACGTATGAGTCGAGTATTCTATGGACAGTGATACTCGGTTCGTAATTTTGGTCTTCATGTCTTTTGTATTGTTTTGCTATATGAATATGGTCTCAAAGCCTAAGAAATATGTTGCTGCTGATATTCGCTCGTTTACTGCTTTTTTTTCATTATACAGCTCCTTCTACTGTTTCTTCATCGGCATCATCATTATCATCAACAGTAAACATCATCATGTGGAGTTTTGTTGTTGTGTTTAAAGCTTTCATACATTTTTTCTTGTTTTAACATTTGCTTTTTTCCGATTGTCATTCGCTCTTTTATGTGGCATATTGTTTATATTTGTCTGTTGCCTGTATTTTGTTTGTTTGTTATTGTGGTATCTTCATTAATAGTTCGTTTGGTAGGAAAAAAAATAATCACAATCTGGAGAGTTAATAGAGAGCAAGTTAATATTATAGAAAGAGGCTAAGTAAGAGAGCGTACTTACAGCATCCAATGTAGGTTTATGTTGTAAAACAGGTATGGTGAATAGTTGTTGATATTTTTTTGTGTTTTATTAATTAAGATTTTTGACTCTCATATTTTTGTTGTTATTCACTGTACAAAACAATTCAGAGCTAATATAAGGGTTACTAACACATAAACTAAATATACAGTGGCGTTATTGAAAACTGAAAGGGGACGTTTAGCTGTTTTTCACATGATACTATTTTATACGAAAGACTTAAGAAACGAACTTCAACCTGAGCACAATTTTTAGTAAAACATACAATGTTCTTTTTTACGAAAAATAATCCTGAAAAAGTCTTTCAACGTGAAAACAATAGAGAATTATTTTGTAATAAAAAACAATTTGGTGATAAATATGTTTGATATAATTTATGAAGGTTTGCTTATGCTAAATTATGGACTAGCCTACAAACTATATTATAGACTTGACAAAGGACTAGATAACTGACTAGACTATATATTTAGACTATATATTGTAGATATAGACTAGGCCATAGAATAGACAATAGACTAGACTTTAAACTAGAATATAAACTGGACTATAGACTAGACTGTAAACTAGACTGTAAACTAGACTATAAACTAGACTTTAAAAAAGAGGTAAGGTTACTAGACTTCAGACTACTACACTATAGACTAGACAATAGACTAGCCTATAGACTAGGCTGTATACTAGACTATAGACTAGACTATAGACTACACTATAGACTAGACTATAGACTAGACTATAGACTAGACTATAGACTAGACTATAGACTAGACGATAGACTAGACTATAG
>NC_060950.1:10166290-10197137 GCF_022045245.1 Lucilia cuprina
AGAACTGAACTAGAACTGAACTAGAACTGAACTAGAACTGAACTAGGACTGTACTAGAACTGAACTAGAACTGAACTAGAACTGAACTAGAACTGAACTAGAACTGAATTAGGACTTACCTAATACTACACTATCATACTTATTAATTCTTAACACCCTTTTCAGACTTCCCTTAATTGAAGCTTTTTGTATATTTTGTATGCATAAATACAACAAATATTATGAATTTAGCAAATGCGTGTTATATTGTCTTTTGGCTCTTTGCTACAGCATGTATGTATGTATGTATGTATGTTTTTTTTTTGTCTTTCAGTTGTTGACGCAGTGTTGCAGTATAATCTGACAAAACAATGTTTGTGCCAGTGGCAATGTTTTTTGTTGTTTTTTTTTTTTTTTTTGCTGTATTCTTGCGGTTAATCATGTTGGTGTTTAGACATTTGTTAACTATAATTGTTTAAGCCATTGGCTCACAAAGTAACAACAATAAGAACAACAATATGCAAATGTCAAAATTCTAAACGTGAAAGGGAATTTGGCATTAAATTCGTATATAAGTGGTTTCGTTTTCTACAATTTTATTAAACAAAAAATAAAATATTTTTAATTTAAAGAATTTTACACTAATTGCTTTGAAACTATGAAAGATACCATAAACTTTGATGCTAAAACAAAAATTAATCTACATCTACTAATCTTGTTCTTTTAACATAAATTCCTTTTATGCATCCATTCTATAAAAAAACATAAATGCCAGTTATTTTAAGTTGTTATGGGAGCAAAAAAAAAAAAAAACCAACATGATTTTAATTTTTTATCTCATGTGCATTTTTAATTAGTTAGTGACCCTAGTTCCTGTATTTAACACAACATTTGCATACATTTATACGATTTTTACACACAGTTTTTAGTTGGTTAGTTATTCATAATTTAAATTTTTCGATTGAATTTAAGATCAGTTTTATGTTTCTGCTGTTTTGACTACTGTCAGTAATAGTATTTAGTTTTTTTTCCTGTTTTCAGTACTCTTCTAGTTAATTCAAACAAAAAGAAAAATTTTTAGCCGTTTATCCAGTTGAACAGAGTCATACTGTGCCTGGCTGGCGTTAACAATTATTTTTACATGTTCTACTAATTACATATTAATTCTAGAAAGATGCAAAATTGTACTTATATTTTTCAGGGTTTTTCTCATTTGCTATTGTCGAATGTCGTTGCAGAAATTATGCAGGAATTTAAGAAGTTGTAGGCAGTTTTCTGGCATTATCATAATTTATACTTGTTTCTTAAGTCGTATGTTTTCATAACATTTTCTAATTGAAACATTTCATTATCTAGTGTTTTAAGACGCAGTAGGATATGATTCAAAGATTGTAAATTTTCATGGAAGCACATGTTCTACTGCTTTTAATAAATTTCAAAAACTCAGTTAATTTTAGAACTTTAGTTCTAGTTCAGTTCTGGTACAGTTGTCGTTCAGTTCTAGATTAGTTCTAGTTCAGTTCTACTTTAGTTCTAGTTCAGTTTTAGTACAGTTCTAGTTTAGTTTTAGTTCAGTTCTAGTTCAGTTCTAGTTCAGTTCTAGTTCAGTTCTAGTTCAGTTCTAGTTCAGTTCTAGTTCAGTTCTAGTTCAGTTCTAGTTCAGTTCTAGTTCAGTTCTAGTTCAGTTCTAGTTCAGTTCTAGTTCAGTTCTAGTTCAGTTCTAGTTCAGTTCTAGTTCAGTTCTAGTTCAGTTCTAGTTTAGTTCTAGTTTAGATCAGTTCAGTTCTAGATGTTAGGTAAAACAAAGTAAGCAATTGGAACAATAACTCAAAATAATAATTATAAAAATTTTACTTCTGCTTTCCTAGAAAATCAAACCACAGGTATGTATGTGAATATGTTATTCATATGCATCTGAATATTTCGCAGAATCAACTTAAGTTTTTGAAAAACTTTGAACATTTGTATAGAGCTTCAGCATCAACACCATCAGAACAAGCACTCTCCTAAGTAACCAATATCACCCCCTCTCTAACTCTATTTAAAAGTTAGTGTTAGTGAGTTTCATGTTTTTCATGTGCTCCAAAATGACACCCACACTTTTGCCAACGACTTGTCAAAAATACATCATGGCTTAGGTTTTATAATATTTCTTGATCTCCACTGAAATAAATACATACAACAAAACACATACTGAACGAATGGACGGCATGTATGAACGGGCGGATGGACAGACTTCGTTTTTTTTTCGATAGACATATGTTTTTATGACGACTATGATCATTTAAATATTCTTAAGTTTGCTCGTTATACTGGGTGATTTTTTTTCTTTTTTGTTGTTGTTTATTTTCTACAAATCAGTTTTTCTTATTTCTGACATAAATTCTATGTGAATGAATGAACATGAACGTACAATTTGATGGATTTTCTTGGTCACAATGAATTTAGTTAAATATGTGGTAATTGCCACCAACAAACGACCATGACCGTATGTTGTTTTCGAATTATAGCATAAAATAAATTAATTTAATATGTAAAATAAATATGTTTATGTTTAGGTATAAATGCAATTTGTGAGAAGTAAATTGTAATGTAGAAATATATTAGACTCGTTTTGGAAATAAATACTTTGTGAAGGTTTTTGTTTAGGGTAATTAATGAGATAGATCAACTCTTGGAAATAATATAGCAAAAGGCCTTTTGTTTTAAGTTAATTATTTACTATAAATTAAAATATTGCACTAAAAATTGGATTTTTCATAAAACTAAAATTTTTTATAAAAAATTTATAATTTAAGTTATTTATTCTTAAATTATTCTTAAAAAAGTACCTTTATATAAGAATAATGCAAAAAATCCTAATAAACACAAACATTTACTTTACAAAAAGTTTGTTGTCTAAATCTTTTGTTTAACCACAAACAATTGCTTTCTCCCCACACTTAAATCAAAATCTTTCAATTTCTTAAAATTTCTCATAACAAAAAAAGAAGGAAAAGGAAGAAGAAACTTCCAAAGAATTCATCAAAATTAATCATACAATGAAATATGCAAAGCATACATAATCTAATATGCTAAATTTTTGTAATTCTAGTATTATAAGCTGTTTTTGATCTTTATCTAGGAAAAATTACAACAACCAAGAAATATTTTATAGAATTTTAAGACTTTCAATAATGTTCTTTTATTTTAGAATTTGATGTTGTTTGTTTGTTTGGTCCTCGTAAAGAATATTGCGTAGATTTCTTAAATATGACAAGAGAACATTTATAATTTTGTACATTTTGGTTTTTAGTGTAGATTTTTGCATATGTCAAAATAGCTTAAAACAACAACTAGGAATGAGAAATAAATAATAAATAAAACAAAAAAAATAAGAAAAATTTGAATATGGTTACCTTCAAACAACAAATACAATTCATCAATCAGTTGTTGTAGTTGTTTGCTTGGTTGGTTGACTGTTTGGCTTGTTGCCTTGCTGGATAGATGGCTTGCCGACTGACTGACTGGTTGGATGTTTAAATGTTTGTTAATAATGTAATGTAACCAATATTAGCTATATTTAAAGACATATTGGTTACGAACAATACAAACAAAAACTTACCAAAAAAAAATATACTAGAAAAAACATAATATCGTTGTACACAATCCCATCATCATCATCATAGTCGTCGTTGTTGTCGTCATCATCAAGCAACAATGAAAAAGAAAAAAAAAAATAAACAAACAACATCAAACATTATTTGCATTTGTAAAACAAAAAAAAAAAAACAACAACAATTTTTTTGTTCTTCAATTTTACTTTGTCTGTCTTTCAGTGTTCAGGTTCAATATCTTGCCACAAAAAACCAAAAGCTCTCTATTTGCAACATAAACACAACAAGAATCTTTATACACTAGCAGACAGACAGAAAGACGGACAGACAGACAGACAGACAGACATTCATACATCAGGCATATGAATGTTAAGAACTATACAAACATCGACAACATCATAAATTGTTTTCTACAATATTGTTGCTGTTCTTGCTGTTGTTGTTACCACATGTTGTTAAGTCGTTGATTTGCTAAAACTGATAGATTGTCTATATTCTTTGGAAAATAAAAAAAACCCTTTTTGAACAAAAATCTCAAAATAAAAATCATCTACAAAAATTGCGTGGTTGGGCGTTGTTGCCACAACAGCAACAGCAACAACAACAGCAATAAGTTTGTTTTCTTATTTGATGCTCCTCAAAATACAGCAACAATTTAAAAATTGTTAAGTTTTATATTAAACTATAGATTTTTTTGTTTTCTGATGCAAAATCTCTATGTAGCGGATGCTGAAGACTAGAACTTTTTTGGGTTTGTTTGATGTTGCTGTTTTTGTTGTTGTAATTTTGTTCTTCAAATGTATTTTGTAATTCACAAATCATTTTTTCGTCACAGACAATCTTATTATTTTTTGTTTCTTGTTGATTTTCAAAATGGTTGTAATGATTTTGTTCAATGTTTTTCAACAACCATAAACATCAAGAGCAACAATAACAGTCATATTAAACAGCAATAGCAACATATCGGAACTTGTTTCATTTTTGAATTATTTGAATTTATCGATTTGCAATTAGATTATGGCCCACACATTTTATTTGTTAAAATGTTTTAGCAGCAATATAGAAGAGGCAAGAAAAGTCACATATTAATATGAGTATAAAGTTAAAAACGATTATAAAGTACCCTACGGTTAATTAATGTGGTCATGTAATTGATCAATGTTGAAATTGTCAAAAGAATTTTAAAGAAATTTATTTTTTAAAATTTTAAACTATAATAGTTTTCAAGATATACTTTTTCTACACTTGGATTATGCCACGCAAATTGTTGAAGGCTCGCCAACTTTTCAATAAGGATTTTAGTGCAAGATATAAAAAATGTGTATAATAAAGTATGGTATTTAATTCAATTGGGAAGGCCTAATCCTACCATTGAAAGTAATCGCATTTTTCTCTAAATGTTTACACAAAAGTCATAGTTCATCATGAAAAATTTAAAGATCCTATATTCTATAGTTTCTTAGATATAGAAATTTTTGTATTTAATTTATATGGGGATTCCTTATTACCCTAATCAAGTACCGATTTTTTACAAAATGTTCAAATAAAAATGAAAGTCCTTTGTGCCAAATTTGAAGAATTTAATTCTAATAGTTTCCCGATATAATATTTTTTGTACATATTTATGTAATTTGGGATATGCCACGCCCCCTGCTGCTAGTCAGCCCACATACTGGTAATAAAGTGGCTTCGACATTTTGAGGAGTTTAACTGTTAGTCAATCAATCAGTCAGCCAGTTAGTCAGTCAGTCAATAGTTAGTTCGTTAGTTATTTAGTTAGATAGATAGATAGATAGATAGATAGATAGATAGATAGATAGATAGATAGATAGATAGATAGATAGATAGATAGATAGATAGATAGATAGATAGATAGATAGATAGATAGATAGATAGATAGATAGATAGATAGCTAGTTAGTTAGTTAGTTAGTTAGATAGTTAGTTAGTTAGTTAGTTAGTTAGTTAGTTAGTTAGTTAGTTAGTTAGTTAGTTAGTTAGTTAGTTAGTTAGTTAGTTAGTAAGCAAGTTAGTTAATTAGTTAAGTAGTTAGTTAGTTAGTTAGTTAGTTAGCTAGTTAGCTAGTTAGCTAGTTAGCTAGTTAGCTAGTTATTTACATTAATTAGTTACTTTCAAAAAGGTCTATTAAATTTTTTGTCAATGAGCAGTAAAGCCTAAAGTTCAACTTTCGTTTTAACCCCGTCTATCTTAAGCCTCCTAATTAAATAAACAATAACAAATATTTAAATTCCTCTTCACATTCCCCTTACAACAGAAAAATTCCAAAATTTTATTTTTAAATTAAACAATTTTTAATAAAGAAATAAAAAAAGCGTTTAATCATACTTAAATACTTTATTAATATTAATAATAATTAATGGCAAAGCAACCAATCAACTCACTCACTTCAAATACTCTTCAACACTGTAGCACTCATACTTCACTCAAACATCCATTTACAACAACACCCTCTACCCAAAAGCGACAGCTTAGAACCACATCAGCAACAACAGCAAAATAACAAACGTTATTTCGGATCTCAATGTAACTGTCTTCTATTACCAAGGTTTGTTATTTGAGATTTCCGAAAACAAGATTAGAAAATTTGTCAATAAATGACAACTAATCATTTTAAATTTTTTTTCAAACTAATAGATCTTATAGATTTACAAAATGATCAAATATAATTTCTAATTAGAAAATCATTTGATAGATTTTATAAATCCTATAAATATCTGTTATTTTGTACTTTAATGTATTTATAACTATTTGAGGCTGTCAATTTTTCAAAATAACTTTACATATCTTTTCAAAAACTCGGTTTTTTTCACTCTGGTCTTTTTTCAAATGTTTTTATATTTAAATTTAATTTAAATATTAAACTAATAAATTATATACTTTTTCACTGTCTCACTCTCTTCCGCTATTTTAGTTTTAATCATGTTTTTATTACAAATTTGTCGATTTGTTTGTGTTGTTGATTTATAAATTTTCTAACAAATCGTATTATGATTAATAAAAAGCAATTTAATTCTTTTATTGAAAAGTCATAAAAATATTTATGATTTATGCGTGTAGTTTTTGTTGTTTATTAAGTGTTGTTTTGTTTCAACAAATCGAAAAAAAAGGTATGTATTAATAAAGTATTTAAGTATGATTAAATGCTTTTTTTATTTCTTTATTAAAAGTTGTATAATTGGAAATTGAAATTTTGGAATTTTTCTTTTTTGTAAAGGGAATGATGAAGAGGAATTTAAATATTTGTTATTGTTTATTTAATTAGGAGGCTTAAAATAGACGGGGTTAAAGCGAAAGTTAAACTGTAGGCATTACTGCTTATTGACAGAAAATTTAATTGACAGTTTTAAACTAACTAACTAACTAACTAACTAACTAACGAACTAACGAACTAACGAACTATCGAACTAACGAACTAACGAACTAACGAACTAACGAACTAACTAACTAACTAACTAACAAACTAACTGACTAGCTAACTAACTAACTAACTAACTAACTAACTAACTAACTAACTAACTAACTAACTAACTAACTAAATAACTAACTAACTAACTAACTAACTAACTAACTAACTAACAAACTAACTAACAAAAAAACTAACTAACTAACTAACTAACTAACTAACTAACTAACTAACTAACTAACTAACCGACTAGCTAAATAACTAACTAACTAACAAACTAACTAACAAAAAAACTAACTAACTAACTAACTAACTAACTAACCGACTAGCTAAATAACTAACTAACTAACTAGCTAACTAAGTAACTAACTAACTAACTAACTAACTAACTAACTAACTAACTAACTAACTAACTAACTAACTAAATAACTAACATACTTACTAACTAACTAACTAACTAACTAACTAACTAACTAACTAACTAACTAACTAACTAACTAACTAACTGACTAGCTAACTAACTAACTAACTAACTAACCAACTAACTAACTAACTAACTAACTAACTAACTAACTAACTAACTAACTAACTAACTAACTAACTAACTAACTAATTAACTAACTAACTAACTAACTAATTAATTAACTAACTAACTAACTAACTAACTAACTAACTAACTAACTAGCAAACAAACTAACTAACTAACTGACTAACTAACTAACTAACTAACTAACTAACTAACTAACTAACTAACTAACTAACTAACTAACTAACTGACTAGCTAACTAACTAGCAAACAAACTAACAAACAAAGTAACTAACTAACTTACTATCTAACTAACTAACTGACTGGCTAACTAACTAACTAACTAACTAACTAACTAACTAACTAACTAACTAACTAACTAACAAACTAACTAACTAAATAACTAACTAACTAACTAACTAACTAACTAACTAACTAACTAACTAACTAACTAACTAACTAACTAACTAAATAACAAACAAACTAACAAACTAACTAACTAACTAACTAACTAACTAACTAACTAACAAACTAACTAACTAACTAACTAACTAACTAACTAACTAACTAACTAACTAACTAACTAACTAACTGTCCCACCTCCTACGCACTACAAGACTAAAACACTAATCTACTGGAGGGCACTAAAAATGTAATCTCTATCGAGCCTATTGGGCGCTCCGGTCTACCAGACTAGAACGCAAACCTACCTACTAGGTCACTAAAAATTAACGCACACAATAAAAATTATATTAAAGACACTTACGCTTACAAATTGTATGCAAATATGTAGTTAAGTAAGTAGTTTTGTTTCAAAGAATATAATTGACTGCAGTGGACGCACTTTAACTTTTAACAAAATATATATTTACCTCCGTATTCATATAGATATTTTTAGCGTATTTTAGATTTATTACGCAAACAAAATTTCTACAATAAACCATCAATAACTTTATTAAGCATTTATGAATGGGGTGGTTATTCCTTTGATGTTAAAAACAAAGTCAAAGAAGTAAGTACTTACATAATATATTATTAATAAGATATTACTAGACATGTACATAGCAGTCATAGGAAAGGAAGTTGTGAAGAAAATACAACTCATTAACATATTTTTGTTCGGTATGTAGAATGTATGTATGAGTATGTCATTAACATATTATTAATATAAATTAAAAGAAAAAGGCAAAATATTTAAAAATTACTACCTTAAACCAACCACTGTAAACTTTAAGAGTATTAAAATAAAATCGTTTTTAAGAAAAAAAAATTGCAATTCGAAATAAATATTTGTTTACATATTTATTACTACAAAAATAATTTAATTATTATTTTATTTAAATTAATTTTAAATTCCAATCCTTTTCCAAGCTATACTACTACCGATCCCCCTTTCGAAAACAACAAACAATTATATTTTTATAATAATAATATCAAATTAACCTCCAATTGAGTTGCATTTTAATAAAACAATAATCCAGGATATAACGCTATTAAAAAAATGTAATAAGCCATTAAAAAAAAGAAATTAATTTATGAAAAAAAATATTTTAAACTTATTTTTTATAAAATTCTTACTTTTTATCAATTATTGACTGGACAAAGAGATGGTCTATTTGCCTCAAAAATTATCACAATTTTTATGAGTTTTTTTTTCTTTTGTTTCAGACATTAAAACGGCAACAGGTTATAAAGCTAATATCAAGAAGTCGGTTTGATAGCTGACTGACCATCCTGGTTATTACAAGTTTCAATTTTTATTACTTTCCTCAGTTTTTTCTCATTCATTTTATGAATATTGTTGTGGCAAAAATCAATATTTACGAAAACAAATTCTTGTCAATTTTATAGAAAATGTTTAATAAATTTTGTTATTTTATGTTACCGCTTTGTTTCTTTTTTTTTTTTTTAATTTTGTGGCTGCTAGAAAATTAAACGCTATGCCAACGTAAACGCTAACGTCTACGTCGGCATAAGAAGCTAATTTAATATTAACGCTATATACTCGAAACTTTAAAGATCTGCAGCTTTAGTTTTTAGTCTGTAAAATCGAAATCTGTCTGTCGTTCTGTCTGTTGGCCCGTCCTCGCTTCTTTTTTTCTAAAAAAAAAACACTACACAATACACTATCACATGTCATTGCTACTGAACATCAGCTTAAATTAAGAAAAAATCAACAACATCAACTCTTCAGCAACAATTTTAACTCAAAACATTTAAACCAAGCATTTTTTCTTTCATTTTTGTTTTTGTCAGATATTGAATAATTTTTCTTTTAATTTTTTTTTATTTAGAATAGAACCTGTTTTAACCCATGCATAATTTTCATTTAGTAAGTTCAATATTAAAATTTTTGTTGCTGTGTTATCGTTGTTGTTGTTGTTTTTGCTCTTTTTAGTATGTTTCGGGCCTTAATTTGGTGGTGTGTCTTTATAAATGAAACAGCTAGCAGTATATCTATCTGGTCTACATACCACTGCTTGTGATATCGTTGGTACTTTACTTAGAGTAAGTAGTAGCTGGTATTGATCATTGAGGGGCCCTAGTTTGAATATTAATATAAAGCAACTACAACAACAACTACTGACTACATATGTTCACAGTGAACTTAAATTGTTTAAATGATTTTAGTTTAATACTTAATAATGTATGCGCATACTTTGTTAAAGTATCTAATGACAATGGCGCATCGACGACGTTAACAGCAACAGCGATGCCAACGCTGACATCACTTTGAAAAGCAGTCAAATTCTTTAAGCGGAATGTATCCCTTTAGTAGAATGTTGATTTGATACAGAATACGAGATTTGAGACACTAAAGTAGAATAAAGAACAGAGTGTGGCCTAGAGAAGACTATATTTTGGATTATAGATTATAGGCTATAAACTATAGACTTAACTATAGACTAAAGTAGAAAAAAGAACAGAGTGTGGTCTAGAGAATACTATATTTTAGATTATTGACTATAGGCTAGAATATATTTTACTTTATAAACTAGATTATAGACTAGACTAAAAATTATATTCTATAAACTATACTAGACTAGAAACTATAAACTATACTAGACTAGACTATAGACTAGACTATAGACTAGACTATAGACTAGACTATAGACTAGACTATAGACTAGACTATAGACTAGACTATAGACTAGACTATAGACTAGACTATAGACTAGACTATAGACTAGACTATAGACTAGACTATAGACTAGACTATAGACTAGACTATAGACTAGACTATAGACTAGACTATAGACTAGACTATAGACTAGACTATAGACTAGACTATAGACTAGACTTGATTATAGACTTTACTAAAGACTTGAGTATAGAAGTGACTATAGTTTTGACCATAGCCTCGACTAAAGACTAGACAATATATTACAGTTGATTATAAATTGTTTTCTAAATAAAGCTTTTAATCGCTGAAATTTTTTCTGTCATTTACTTATTGTCTTCCTTCCCTTGTCACAACTAATTTAAGTTAAAAATTATGCCAATTTTTGTTTGTTCTCAGCTACAAGTATGTTACAAAGAAAACACGAACTTCAACAAACCAATAAATGCTTTAAAACTAGAATACATTAGTTAAAACTGCCACCACTATAGTAGCAAAAACATCAAAGAGTTCTTTTTTTATTTCAATTTCAGTAGTTTCAGTTTTAAAAAGCTTGTTTTGTCTATTTTAGTACTGACGTTCGTTTTTCGCTCGTTTTGGTCACCAAAACAAAATTAATAAATTTCCCGATAAGAACTTTAACAAATAATTTAAAAACCATATAAAACTCATTAATAAAATGCTAGAATTTAGCTGAGACCAGTACAGATTCGTCCAATGTTGTATTCGTGGCTGCTGCTGCTTAATACGACTGAGAGATAATTAGAATGAGGTTTAAGCTGCTTCAGTAACAGCTACTGTGTATGTAGGAAATACCAGAAATAGTTGTTTCTGTTTGTTGTTGTTCTTATTGTATGTAGATGTGTACATTCATACATACCAGTTGTATTGATTAGCAAACAAATCATCATGGGTGGTTTTAATCAATTGATTTGTTTTTGGTTTTGTTCTTTTTTGCGGCTCATTTTATTTCTTAAATTGTTTTTAATTAGAAATTTATGTAAAAATTTGCTTTGTTTGGTAATTTAGCAAAAAGAATTTTCGAATTGATTATTATAATTAGGAATGTGTGGTACGATTAAGAATTGATTGTTTCAAAATTTTATTGTGATTTAATAAAGATGTTATTTTCATAATTAAGTTATAAATAATTTTGACCTTAGGTCAATGATCTAACAAAATATTATAATTTTATAATTTTTGTTAACAACATTCTGTGATAAATTAATATTTTTTAAATACGATAAATTTTTAAAAAAATAGATATCAAAAACCTGAAAATAATTTGAACAAAAGCTTCCAGTTTTTGTAATTATTTATAAAACCCAAGTGTAAGCAATTTAGTTATCTTTCTTCACTTAGCTGAGGTCAAATTAAGCCATCATATATAGGCAGAATAATTTTGGCTTTTCTCTCAATCAGTTGGACAACCAAAAAAAAAAAAAATTACAAACCAAATAATCAGCATTTTGTGCCCTTTATTAAAATTCGTACACACGCAGCTTAACTTTGGATAAAATAGCACAAAGAATTCAAATCTATGTGTGTATATGATTCAATGTTGTACATTATTTAGGCTTTACATTGGTAATCACTTTATGGCCATTCTTTATAAGTTGTTAGTGGATATAAAAAATAAACTCCTTGAGTAATTGTGGACAATTTTGTACTTTTAACTAGACTGCACCACAGATCACAATGTGGACAAGAATAAAGTGCAGCATATAGACAGAAACAAAGAATACGTCATACAGAATTTAGGTTAGTATGCACATCAGTCCTTTTTACTATATAGTCTAGCTTAGAGTCTAGCCTACAGTCTAGTATATAGTCTAGTCTATTGTCTAGTCTATATTCTGGTCTTGTCTTTTGTCTAGATTACAGTCTGGTCTATAGTCTAATTTATAGTCTAGTCTATAGTCTAGTCTATAGTCTAGTCTATAGTCTAGTCTATAGTCTAGTCTATAGTCTAGTCTATAGTCTAGTCTATAGTCTAGTCTATAGTCTAGTCTATAGTCTAGTCTATAGTCTAGTCTATAGTCTAGTCTATAGTCTAGTCTATAGTTCTAGTCTATAGTCTAGTCTATAGTCTAGTCTATAGTCTAGTCTATAGTCTAGTCTATAGTCTAGTCTATAGTCTAGTCTATAGTCTAGTCTATAGTCTAGTCTATAGTCTAGTCTATAGTCTAGTCTATATCTAGTCTATAGTCTAGTCTATAGTCTAGTCTATAGTCTAGTCTATAGTCTAGTCTATAGTCTAGTCTATAGTCTAGTCTATAGTCTAGTCTATAGTCTAGTCTATAGTCTAGTCTATAGTCTAGTCTATAGTCTAGTCTATAGTCTAGTCTATAGTCTAGTCTATAGTCTAGTCTATAGTCTAGTCTATAGTCTAGTCTATAGTCTAGTCTATAGTCTAGTCTATAGTCTAGTCTATAGTCTAGTCTATAGTCTAGTCTATAGTCTAGTCTATAGTCTAGTCTATAGTCTAGTCTATAGTCTAGTCTATAGTCTAGTCTATAGTCTAGTCTATAGTCTAGTCTATAGTCTAGTCTATAGTCTAGTCTATAGTCTAGTCTATAGTCTAGTCTATAGTCTAGTCTATAGTCTAGTCTATAGTCTAGTCTATAGTCTAGTCTATAGTCTAGTCTATAGTCTAGTCTATAGTCTAGTCTATAGTCTAGTCTATAGTCTAGTCTATAGTCTAGTCTATAGTCTAGTCTATAGTCTAGTCTATAGTCTAGTCTATAGTCTAGTCTATAGTCTAGTCTATAGTCTAGTCTATAGTCTAGTCTATAGTCTAGTCTATAGTCTAGTCTATAGTCTAGTCTATAGTCTAGTCTATAGTCTAGTCTATAGTCTAGTCTCTATAGTCTAGTCTATAGTCTAGTCTATAGTCTAGTCTATAGTCTAGTCTATAGTCTAGTCTATAGTCTAGTCTATAGTCTAGTCTATAGTCTAGTCTATAGTCTAGTCTATAGTCTAGTCTATAGTCTAGTCTATAGTCTAGTCTATAGTCTAGTCTATAGTCTAGTCTATAGTCTAGTCTATAGTCTAGTCTATAGTCTAGTCTATAGTCTAGTCTATAGTCTAGTCTATAGTCTAGTCTATAGTCTAGTCTATAGTCTAGTCTATAGTCTAGTCTATAGTCTAGTCTATAGTCTAGTCTATAGTCTAGTCTATAGTCTAGTCTATAGTCTAGTCTATAGTCTAGTCTATAGTCTAGTCTATAGTCTAGTCTATAGTCTAGTCTATAGTCTAGTCTATAGTCTAGTCTATAGTCTAGTCTATAGTCTAGTCTATAGTCTAGTCTATAGTCTAGTCTATAGTCTAGTCTATAGTCTAGTCTATAGTCTAGTCTATAGTCTAGTCTATAGTCTAGTCTATAGTCTAGTCTATAGTCTAGTCTATAGTCTAGTCTATAGTCTAGTCTATAGTCTAGTCTATAGTCTAGTCTATAGTCTAGTCTATAGTCTAGTCTATAGTCTAGTCTATAGTCTAGTCTATAGTCTAGTCTATAGTCTAGTCTATAGTCTAGTCTATAGTCTAGTCTATAGTCTAGTCTATAGTCTAGTCTATAGTCTAGTCTATAGTCTAGTCTATAGTCTAGTCTATAGTCTAGTCTATAGTCTAGTCTATAGTCTAGTCTATAGTCTAGTCTATAGTCTAGTCTATAGTCTAGTCTGTAGTCTAGTCTATAGTCTAGTCTATAGTCTAGTCTATAGTCTAGTCTATAGTCTAGTCTATAGTCTAGTCTATAGTCTAGTCTATAGTATAGTCTGTAGTCTAGTCTATAGCCTAGTCTATAGTCTAGTCTATAGTCTAGTCTATAGTCTAGTCTATAGTCTAGTCTATAGTCTAGTCTATAGTCTAGTCTATAGTCTAGTCTATAGTCTAGTCTATAGTCTAGTCTATAGTCTAGTCTATAGTCTAGTCTATAGTCTAGTCTATAGTCTAGTCTATAGTCTAGTCTAGTCTAGTCTATAGTCTAGTCTATAGTCTAGTCTATAGTCTAGTCTATAGTCTAGTCTATAGTCTATAGTCTAGTCTATAGTCTAGTCTATAGTCTAGTCTATAGTCTAGTCTATAGTCTAGTCTATAGTCTAGTCTATAGTCTAGTCTATAGTCTAGTCTATAGTCTAGTCTATAGTCTAGTCTATAGTCTAGTCTATAGTCTAGTCTATAGTCTAGTCTATAGTCTAGTCTATAGTCTAGTCTATAGTCTAGTCTATAGTCTAGTCTATAGTCTAGTCTATAGTCTAGTCTATAGTCTAGTCTATAGTCTAGTCTATAGTCTAGTCTATAGTCTAGTCTATAGTCTAGTCTATAGTCTAGTCTATAGTCTAGTCTATAGTCTAGTCTATAGTCTAGTCTATAGTCTAGTCTATAGTCTAGTCTATAGTCTAGTCTATAGTCTAGTCTATAGTCTAGTCTGTAGTCTAGTCTATAGTCTAGTCTATAGTCTAGTCTATAGTCTAGTCTATAGTCTAGTCTATAGTCTAGTCTATAGTCTAGTCTATAGTCTAGTCTATAGTCTAGTCTATAGTCTAGTCTATAGTCTAGTCTATAGTCTAGTCTATAGTCTAGTCTATAGTCTAGTCTATAGTCTAGTCTATAGTCTAGTCTATAGTCTAGTCTATAGTCTAGTCTATAGTCTAGTCTATAGTCTAGTCTATAGTCTAGTCTATAGTCTTGTCTATAGTCTAGTCTATAGTCTAGTCTATAGTCTAGTCTATAGTCTAGTTTATAGTCTAGTCTATAGTCTAGTCTATAGTCTAGTCTATAGTCTAGTCTATAGTCTCTTCTATAGTCTAGTCTATAGTATAGTCTATAGTCTAGTCTATAGTCTAGTCTATAGTCTATAGAGCAAATGGTTAGCATATAGCTTAGTCTCCCTTTGATAACACCTTTTCCCATCACCAATACTTTTTGCTGCCCATATATTTGTGTGTGTATGTAAATATTGCGTGATCGTGTTCAAATCTCCTTTGATTGTAATCCATAGATTGAGTTTCTTCTTTTTTTTACAAAATATTTGCTGTATTAACACCTTTGGTATCAGAATTCTTTTTTTCTTTAACAAATAAAAATGTTCTGTTTCCTTGATAGCCAGCTTTTTTAGTAAGTACGTTTACAAAGTATCTACGCATAACGAAATATTATTGTAGACTTAATTCCAGAATTTGTTATGTTGACCCAAAGGTACGTCTAGTATTTATTGTATATTATTGTTGAGAAAAAAATAAAAAATGTAAAATAAGCGTAAATAACTTAAAGTTTATTTATGCCATTGTTATAAGCATGATCGTTAGTCATGCGCATAAAGAAGTTCTTTAGATTGTTTATTATGTGGTTTATTTAAGTTTTTTTTTTTTTTAAGAAAACAAAATTATTACAAAAAATATTAAGTATTTAAAATTACCATGAATAATTTACAAATAGAATTGGGAATCTTATAAGAAAAAAACAAAAATAATGAATGTAATTCAACTTTGTATTGAGATGTTTAAAAAAGGCTTATTTAATTAGTTTGAAGTGTTGAGATTTTTTTATACGTCGATAAAGTTAAAGGCCAAGGCGGTTAATTGGAAGTCGAAAATATTTATGAATTTTAATATAATTCCCAATTTTTGCTATTTACCTAAAATTATCAATAACAACTTCTTTGATGTTATCAAGTAACTACTTCCGTGTAATGTAATAAAAGGAAATATTGCATCTGCTACCACTTGTATAACAAAATCTTTCTTTGTGCATTTTATGGGAAATCTGCAAAATAATTTGAAAAATAATTCCCGCACAATTGTTATACCCAATAATTTCCTTAGCAATTTTCTCTTCATACAACTATAACAAATCTTCCTATAACCCAAATCTTCTTTGATTATTAATAATTTTAAGATTTTTTTCGAAACATGCATATGGCTTTAATTCAATTTTCAAGACATGTTGTTTAAAGCAATTACAGAAATTATGAGAAATAAAAACTACAATGTATTTTATAATTTCTTTGCAAAAGGGAGACAAAAACTCCTTGCTGAAACCGTTAAAAGAGAATTTTTTTCTTTTAAATTTTTACAAACATTAAGAAACTCACTTAAGAACATGCGTATTTTTTTGTTATTATTTTGTAATAATTTAAAAATTTAATTTATCTCTTAACACAAGCAAACAGTACTTAAACATGTTACTTGTTGTTCATCATCATAAAATGTTCACTACAATCATTCTTGATTGTCCACGTACTTCAAACTTTCAATTTTCTGTTTTAATACAATTTCTTTTTAAAACAGAACATAAAAATGTTATTTTAATGAAATAATTTTTAAATTTTGATAAATACTTGGTTTTTAGGCCGTATATTAAATTTTCATATAATGAAATTCTCACAATTGATTTTTTGTGATTCTATTTTGTGAATTGAAAAATATTTCACATAAACATCATAAAGTATGTTATTTTTTTTTTTTTTTCAAGAAATAGTCAAACATGTTGTGTATAAACAAACATGTAACCAAATGGTAAAATATGTTTTGGATTTATTTTTGCATTTTGTGCAACTTTTTATTTGGTTTCTAGATTTCGGAAAAAATTGACATTCTCATCTTTTTAACATTTGAGTTTGGAAAGTAAAAAGTTGCAAGGGGAAAGAGCTCTTGGTGGAAGACATGGTATAAAACATCAGACAAATATGTATTTTTCTAATGTATGCATTTGTCCCTCAAACTGATTAAGTAATAATATTCATAATAACAACTGTTTAAAGCTTATTCAATTTGATCAGTTTTAATAAGTCATGTTATATATCGAAAATGCTTGGCATTCTGCCTTTGGTAAGTATTCTGATAATTAACATATAGGAGTTCTATATTCGACTGTGATAAAGTACAAAAAATTCCTTTTTTAGGTCACTTAATCAGGGGTCTACTAGCTTAATTTCATGTTTCTGGCTTCAATATTATGAAAAATTCAAAAAGTACCCTTTTAAGAACAAAAAAGTACCAAAAAATCCCCTTTTATATGTTATCACTTACACCGGGACCTAAATGTTATAGAAAATTTAAAAAATACCTTTTTAGAAACGAAAAAGTACCAAAATATCCCCTTTTGTAGATTCTATCCTACATGACTAAATTCCGTAACGTGCTGATCTTTTTATAAACATGCAAGTGCATGAACAAAATTTATGTGTGTCGTAAACTGCGAGAGAGAAAAGTCAAGCCATTTCTTTCAATTTGTCTTGGAACTTATTCCTTACCTATTTAAGTTTGAGATTTTATATTCTAGGACGGTGACCAATTATATACTCGGTCCTCGATATTGCAAAACCTGCAATAGGCCGATATATTACTATCCGTCGTACTGACAAAGGCCCTAAGTAATCTATTTTACTATTCCAGGAATGATGTCGCACATTCTCTCGTTTTTAAGGCATTTATTCAATTTGCAACCAGGCGGGAATGTAACGTTTAACAAGTTA
Organism: Lucilia cuprina; assembly: GCF_022045245.1. NCBI lineage: Eukaryota > Metazoa > Arthropoda > Insecta > Diptera > Calliphoridae > Lucilia > Lucilia cuprina. The sequence continues at coordinate 10,184,413 of NC_060950.1, forward strand.
ATGCTCTAATGGCAACTCAGATCGAAATGATTCGTTTGGAAGTCTACAGGACTGTTGTATGTCGATATTTATATAGTTTTACTTCATACAGAATGATAACACCGTCCTTCAGTACATCCTTTTTCCATCTACTTAGCATTTTAGAAAGTTCGCTAGAGTTTCCTTTTGTCCTTCCAAAGGTAACTTCTCCCATTACATAAAACAAAGATCTCAATATTTTGTTGTAATATGCATATGTCCAATTGTAAGACCATCAATCTATCTTGAACAAGCAACATTCAAAGATTTCCTTTTCATTCTTCCTTTGAAATATCAGAAAAAAAGAACACTTTAAACAAACACATAGATGAAACAAATGCATACACAATGAACTAGTGATATAAACATTTCATCTTGTGCGTATATAGAACTTAAGAAAGGAACAACATGTGGCTGTTAATGTTGGAGTTTTTGTTGTTGTGTTGCTCTTGTTGGCATTGTCCCCATGCACAATATGCAATGTTAATTCTATACAGTATCCCATCCATCCATCCAAACAGTCAACCAGCCGTCCATCTTATAAGCAAAACAAAACTCCAACCAACAAGCATCTACATTCACTTTAGCTCTATAAACATTTAACTCCTCGCTTATAATCACTGACTCCCAGCCATCTACATATTGTGGTAGGAATATGAATGTAGGGGAATGTTTATGTGTGTGTGTTTGTGTAGATTGGAACGTTCCAGCAACAATAATAACATTAACAATCTGTATCTGTTGTTTGAAATCTTTTGCTCCTGCTGGGCCTGCAAATTTCTGTTGAAGTAGTTTTCTTCATGTGTGTCTCTTTTGTTTGTTGTGTGTTGATTTCCCATATTTACTGTCAACAAGACAAATACTTGACATAATTCATGCGCCGATTTATTTGTTTAGAATGATTCCTTGTCTTCATCCTTACTTCTGCGTCTGTTTCACCAACAACATACACATGTGTTTAGGTTCTCTCTGCTGCTAGAACTTCCCTCTAGAAGCTGTATTATATTTAACTTCCCAAAGATTATTCCAAAAACAGATTGTTGACCAAATACACAGCTTTAGGTTTTAGTATAGGATAGGGTACACTATTTTTGCTTTAAATTTCAATATTGCCAACAATTTTGTCTACATGTTGCATATTGAGATGAGTTGGCCTCTTACAGTTTAGCGTGTGTGCGTATGTTTGAATAATGCAATATTTGCATAATATTAGTCGGTAACTAAACAAAAAGAAAGTATCTACAAACAACCCACCAACAACAGCTACAGCACCAGCAGCACCAACAACCAACAGCATTATCGTCAGCACTCGAGGGTTTAAATATTGCGTAGGCTTCCGCTTTTACAATGTTGCACGAGGATAATGTGTTAAGGATTATTAATAATTTTAACATGTTTGAATTAATTTAAGATGTTTTTCAAACTAAAAAATGTTGCCTCAACTATATTTCATTAGAAATTGCAAAATATTTAAAGAGGGAAAGGAAAAAAGATTGTTTAATTTTGCTTAAGGCCGCAAGGTTCATGAGTAATATAGAAGTTGTAAGCTATGTGGTAAGTAATTTAGTTAGTTAGTTACTTAGATAGTTAGTTAGTTAGTTGTTTAGTTAGTGAGTTAGTTAGTTAGTTAGTTAGTTAGTTAGTTAGTTAGTTAGTTAGTTAGTTTGTTAGTTAGTTAGTTAGTTAGTTAGTTAGTTAGTTAGTTAGTTAGTTAGTTAGTTAGTTAGTTAGTTAGTTAGTTAGTTAGTTAGTTAGTTAGTTAGTTAGTTAGTATGTTTGTTAGAGGACGTTCCTACCATCTAAGATGGTATGAACAGTAACTTTGGATGCAGACTTAAAAATTGTCACCTTAAAAGACTGACGAATCTCTTTACAACAACAGGACACTTACAATATCAGCTGCAACAACTACTTCTACAACTTTTTAAAGGACAATCAATATATTCAGTTAAACTAACAACAAATTGCCATTCATAACAACAATTAAAATGTTTAGCAATTGTTTTTAGCTTATGAATGAAAAAAAAATACCAGTTTTTTTGTATCATTTGCTACAGTGTTGCAATTGTACAACAGTTGAAAAGGAAATTGAAAGAGAGAAAAAGTTGAATAAGAAAAAAAAAAACAGATTTTTGTTGAAATGCAAAATCGAAATATATGTTTTGCTTAATTAACGATGTTTGTTGCAAAAAGGAGCGTCAGCTTTTTAACACTACTGCTGCCTCGTGTTTAGTTAATATGTATGTACGTATGTAAATGTGTTTTTTTTTTAAGTGGTATTAGTGGATGTGGTATACATGTAGTTGCTGTAAGTTGTCCGGTCAATTAACAGTGGTTAGAGGAGAAAACTTTAATTATTTATTACCCAAAAGACGACCAGTGTAATTAAGTAGGAAAAATTTTCCTAAGAAAAAACGAAAGTTTCTTCCATAAGACAACTTTTACTGTGGAAAAAGGATACCTTTTTGTAGGAAAAGGATCTTTCTTACAAAGAACAATGTCTTCGAATGAGACTTTCTTTTCCTTTATATTCTTTTAATTATACGATAAGAGTCTTCGTTAGGAAGTCTTTTTATGTAAGAAAGTTATTTCACTTGGGAAATCGTGTTTGTTAGGAGAATTGTATTTCTTAGCAATATCCTTTCAAAATATAATTTTCTTTATTAGTAAGATATTTTCAATATGAAAATTGCCTTTTTAGTTAGACTTTCTCTATAAGAAAATTGTTTTTCTCACGAAAACATTTTCCATAGGAAAATTGAAAGAATTTCTTTGTAGCAAAACTTTAACTAAATTTTATATGAGACAAAAACTATTTCTTAGAAAAGAAGTTAGAGAAAGATATTTTCTAAAGAAAAGCTCACTTCCCTAAGAGTCCTAAATTATGTTCTTTTTAATTTAATTTTTTTTATTCACTCCATAACTTTTAATGTCCGTTGCTACCTTAATTTGTAGCAAATTTAAAACCATTTGACAATAATTTCCACTAAATCGTAATAATTTCAATTAAATTCCCACTGTGCCCAACAGTCTGTTGGTGGGTTTTGACAGTTGTTGCTGCCAATGCAACAAAAGATGATCAAGAGACTCCCTTGTTACACAACTAACCAACCAACACCACATATTCATAAAGAAATCCATTTTTGTTGTTTGGCATGTAAAAGAAATCCTTTGCTACCAAAATACAAATACCTATACAACATCATTCTATAAACATATGTATCTTTATATGCAGATATATATTTTTATAATTCATCTGTCTGACTGTTTGTATATCTGTCTGTCCGTTAGTTAGTGTGACTGTCTGTCTTTTCATATGTCCGTCTGTTTTATATGTTTCTTGCGTTTGCGCAACACTCAGTCACTGGTTGGCCTGCCAACAATGGAAATTTTCGCACATCAGTCATTTACATGTACAACAAAATATACACGCGTTGTTTAGATATTTTTGCCATATTTAAATGGAGTTAATAATTAAATCTATTGAGGAGTTGGAGACATTTTCAACATAATATTCTTTTTTTTACATAATATCGAGGAATAACCGTAAATGTAAGCAATATAGTTCCTCTTCTTTCGACCATTTTGTTTTTTGCATTCAGTCATATGGGAGGACGGAACTAGCTAGCTGATTCATATATAAACTTTAGTCCATCTTCTGAATAGAATTAAAGCATTAACAAGGCTTTAAATAGATCTCTCTAGGGTTACTTAAGTTCGTTCACAACTTTAGTTTAGACTATAAATTTACTTGAGTTTAAGTTTGGTTGCAATGCTGTATAACACAATTGTTGTTGTTGCTGTTATTTGCTGGTGTTGTTCGATGTATAGTCGTTATAAGTATTTGTGGCTAAAGCAGTTGTTAATGCTTTTGTTGTTATTACTGTTGTTGTGTTTCCCTTAATTAATAACTTAGCAAGATACTAAAAACTGCTGAAAATCACAAAACGATCGATCGATCGTCGATACATTCAGATGAGGATAAGGCAAACAAAATGAACGAAAACATACAACAGAAACAAAATACAAATATGTTGTTCAAAAAATGATTGTTTTTTTTTTTTTTTTTTTGCAAATCGCTTCAATGTTTTTTATTTTTGTTTTTAATTTTATATTTTATGTTAAAATTTTTTCTTAAACCTCTTGAGTTTTGTTTTATACTTTTTTATGATCTTCCACACAGGTCCTCGCCACATTGCTGATTGAACATCATCAAACACTGCTGCATATTTTGCCAGTTTATTTATTTTTTTTGTTTGTTTCGTTTAATTGTGTAACTTAAATAAAACTTTATGTTTTATTAACTCTATCCTGTGCCGCTTACTCATCAAATGGGTCATGGTGGACATGGAGTATGAAAAATGCTTAAAGGATATTAACTGCGTTTAACTATAGCAAGCTAACCCAGCAATATGTCTTAAAATGAGAATAAACAATTACTAAGTCAGTGTTTTAACTTAATATATCTTAGTAGAATATTCACTTAAGACTCTAACTGCTGTCGCCATTCTGCTCGATAAAAAACTTTTGTATATATTTAATAATTGTATGGTTATAGTTACTAACATATAATATTTGCTGGGTTTTCAATATATTTTTTGTTCCGTAGAAATCTATTATTTATTACAACTTTACATTCTGCTTAATTAGAATATTCTTCTTTAATTAGTGAAACTCTTTTAAAATGCATGGTAGTTATTTAAGATGCAGCTAATTAAGTCGCTTAAGCATTATTTATTAATACAGAATTTAAAAGTAATGATTTTAAGTATAAAATGAGTTTATCAACGCATGTTTATAGTCTTGTCAAAAGTCTCGTGCTAGTCTCTGCCTAGCATAGAGTCTAGTCAATAGCCTATAGTCTATGGGTTAGACTATAGTCTAGTCTATAGTCTAGTCTATAGTCTAGTCTATAGTCTAGTCTATAGTCTAGTCTATAGTCTAGTCTATAGTCTAGTCTATAGTCTAGTCTATAGTCTAGTCTATAGTCTAGTCTATAGTCTAGTCTATAGTCTATAGTCTAGTCTATAGTCTAGTCTATAGTCTAGTCTATAGTCTAGTCTATAGTCTAGTCTATAGTCTAGTCTATAGACCATAATCTTGTCGATAGTCTACTCTAGTTTATTTACAAACATGGGTGAAACTCCCACTGCTCAAATAACATTAATTCTAGAACTAGCAAGTCTTGTCCTCAAACGTTACTAATAAATTATTTGTTCTTATTCTAAGACATTTACATAAATTTATGTACTTAGAATTTTTGTTTAAATTAAAAAAGAAAATTAAACTAAGGACCAAACTCAGAGACATCCAGAAAATTAATTTTCCCCCTTCGGTCTCAAAGCATCGTTTATCATTTCTACACTTCAAGTTCAAAGGTCTATTCAAAAACTAAGTTTAAATCATCAACAGGAAACACATCAAGCAATTGAACTCTTAACAACTGTAACCATTTAGACCAAACAAAAAAGAAAAAACCCGAAAACGAAAAAAGAAAAACCCTTTTAACATGAGCTTTAATCAATATGGTCATCAGCGCTACGCTATCATCATAATGACCATTATAATGATATTTTAGTTGGACTTTTCATGTGCGTCTCGTGTTTTTTTTCTCCCGGTAAGTATTTCTTTTACTGCCTGTTGAGTCCAGCACTTTGTTTGTTTGTATTTTGTTTCCTTTTTACTTTTGTTCGATCATAAAAATAAATGGTATATGAGGCAAATATTGCTTATTTGTTGCAACATTGTATGCAAAATTACTTTTCTGCTAGTGTTGGGGTTGCTATGTGTATTTGAGTTTTTTTGGTTGGTGTTTTTTGTTGTTGCTGCAGCATCTTTATTACAAAAAGCAACAGCAGCAGTCTCACAAAAAAAACACTTAAGTTTTAGTATGTTTCATTATGATTTTTGTTGTTGCAGCTATTGATGTTGTTGTTAACTTTTTTTCACTTTTTTTGTTGTAGTGAGGCGAGGATTATTCGTTTGTACAGATGTTGGTAACGCCAAGAAATAATTGTCCTAAATTCTTTTAAAATCATGTCTGTATTGGTTTCATAACGTTTTTATCTTCTAAGGTTTTACATCAATGTAATAAATATCATAGAAATTAATCCATAATTGACCATATAACAGGGGCAGAGAATAAACTGTATGCTTTTTATTCCATATCCTTTTTTGTTTGAAGAGAAATTCTAATTCCTATTTCCATGTTTAATCATCCTTTGTGCTATTTCCTACACTTATTACGAACATTTTATTAATAATGTAGGGTATCTTATGGATCGGTATACGCCTATCCTTTCATAATAAAATACATATTTATGTGTTAGTATCTTGTGTGTATATATAAGCGTATGTATGTGCATTTTAGCAAATGTTTTGAAAATTATCCAACATTTTACAACAGTTATGAGACAAGTTAAATAGTCCATTTGTTGGCCATTATGACAATGTAGTAGTCAATAACTTTGCTATAAAAATTAATTATGAAATAAGCAGAAATACATACAATGACAAACGACAGGCTACAGTGACAACAACGACAAACACGACTCTTTAAAACTATTTTAAGCTGCTGTTGCCATTAAACGCACAAACAAATAAACCCACTTTATGAACAAAAAAAAAAAAGTGCGTTTAAAAACGGCTTTGCGGTGGGTATGTTCTCATCACAATAGCCCTGATGCATTTTGAGTTAAGTTGTATAACATTTGTTTAAGGATGAAGTGGTAATAATATTTAGTGGTTTATTTAGCTGCAAAAGATTTTATTAGAAATTATTATTTACATTGATATCTTCTATAATTGTAATGAAATTTGAGTGGCACTCTCGTTGTTGCTGAGCGGAAGAGATTCAATTTATCTTAGTAATATACTAACATTATTGATACAACGACCAACCACCGTGATGATTTTACAAGAGACACAAAAGCATTAAAATATAAAAGTTATAAGTTTTTATTTATAAGTCCTTACTGCAGAAGTTGAGGGTTTTACCTAATAAAGTTGTAAGTACGTACCTTTAAGATGTTGTGTATAAGTTGAGAAGATTGCTTACAATGTATATTATTTTTATTAATTCCGGAATATTTTTACTTATTAATAAGAAAAAAAAAGGTTTTCAACGTGGGGGTAAGGCTGGATATGGGAATATCCTTAAAAGTGTTGGTAGAAGGATTTAACATCTACTCCAATGTTATGATACGTTTGTATGTGGGTTAGGTAAAATAATCGACCAATTGCAATCATTCGTCAACGATAGTTTTTGGGTCAAAAGAAAGGTATGTTGCAAATTTGATCATGAAAATTGCGACATGTAGCATACGCTTTATAACAATACAAATGGAAAGAGATAGAGAGACACGCGAACGTAGGGATAAACGGATATAACAGATTGGTATACTTGGCTATACGACTATTATTTTTGGGTGCTGCAGCACAAACTGAGGTGATGTAACACCCTTACTCATACTTAACTAACTACTAAGTAAGTTAGTTAGTTAGGTAGTTAGTTAGATAGATAGATAGATAGATAGATAGATAGATAGATAGATAGATAGATAGATAGATAGATAGATAGATAGATAGATAGATAGATAACTCAGAGACATCCAGAAAATTAATTTTCCCCCTTCGGTCTCAAAGCATCGTTTATCATTTCTACACTTCAAGTTCAAAGGTCTATTCAAAAACTAAGTTTAAATCATATCAACAGGAAACACATCAAGCAATTGAACTCTTAACAACTGTAACCATTTAGACCAAACAAAAAAAAAAAAACCCGAAAACGAAAAAAGAAAAACCCTTTTAACATGAGCTTTAATCAATATGGTCATCAGCGCTACGCTATCATCATAATGACCATTATAATGATATTTTAGTTGGACTTTTCATGTGCGTCTCGTGTTTTTTTTCTCCCGGTAAGTATTTCTTTTACTGCCTGTTGAGTCCAGCACTTTGTTTGTTTGTATTTGTTTCCTTTTTACTTTTGTTCGATCATAAAAATAAATGGGTATATGAGGCAAATATTGCTTATTTGTTGCAACATTGTATGCAAAATTACTTTTCTGCTAGTGTTGGGGTTGCTATGTGTATTTGAGTTTTTTTGGTTGGTGTTTTTTGTTGTTGCTGCAGCATCTTTATTACAAAAAGCAACAGCAGCAGTCTCACAAAAAAAACACTTAAGTTTTAGTATGTTTCATTATGATTTTTGTTGTTGCAGCTATTGATGTTGTTGTTAACTTTTTTTCACTTTTTTTTGTTGTAGTGAGGCGAGGATTATTCGTTTGTACAGATGTTGGTAACGCCAAGAAATAATTGTCCTAAATTCTTTTAAAATCATGTCTGTATTGGTTTCATAACGTTTTTATCTTCTAAGGTTTTACATCAATGTAATAAATATCATAGAAATTAATCCATAATTGACCATATAACAGGGGCAGAGAATAAACTGTATGCTTTTTATTCCATATCCTTTTTTGTTTGAAGAGAAATTCTAATTCCTATTTCCATGTTTAATCATCCTTTGTGCTATTTCCTACACTTATTACGAACATTTTATTAATAATGTAGGGTATCTTATGGATCGGTATACGCCTATCCTTTCATAATAAAATACATATTTATGTGTTAGTATCTTGTGTGTATATATAAGCGTATGTATGTGCATTTTAGCAAATGTTTTGAAAATTATCCAACATTTTACAACAGTTATGAGACAAGTTAAATAGTCCATTTGTTGGCCATTATGACAATGTAGTAGTCAATAACTTTGCTATAAAAATTAATTATGAATAAGCAGAAATACATACAATGACAAACGACAGGCTACAGTGACAACAACGACAAACACGACTCTTTAAAACTATTTTAAGCTGCTGTTGCCATTAAACGCACAAACAAATAAACCCACTTTATGAACAAAAAAAAAAAAGTGCGTTTAAAAACGGCTTTGCGGTGGGTATGTTCTCATCACAATAGCCCTGATGCATTTTGAGTTAAGTTGTATAACATTTGTTTAAGGATGAAGTGGTAATAATATTTAGTGGTTTATTTAGCTGCAAAAGATTTTATTAGAAATTATTATTTACATTGATATCTTCTATAATTGTAATGAAATTTGAGTGGCACTCTCGTTGTTGCTGAGCGGAAGAGATTCAATTTATCTTAGTAATATACTAACATTATTGATACAACGACCAACCACCGTGATGATTTTACAAGAGACACAAAAGCATTAAAATATAAAAGTTATAAGTTTTTATTTATAAGTCCTTACTGCAGAAGTTGAGGGTTTTACCTAATAAAGTTGTAAGTACGTACCTTTAAGATGTTGTGTATAAGTTGAGAAGATTGCTTACAATGTATATTATTTTTATTAATTCCGGAATATTTTTACTTATTAATAAGAAAAAAAAGGTTTTCAACGTGGGGGTAAGGCTGGGATATGGGAAATATCCTTAAAAGTGTTGGTAGAAGGATTTAACATCTACTCCAATGTTATGATACGTTTGTATGTGGGTTAGGTAAAATAATCGACCAATTGCAATCATTCGTCAACGATAGTTTTTGGGTCAAAAGAAAGGTATGTTGCAAATTTGATCATGAAAATTGCGACATGTAGCATACGCTTTATAACAATACAAATGGAAAGAGATAGAGAGACACGCGAACGTAGGGATAAACGGATATAACAGATTGGTATACTTGGCTATACGACTATTATTTTTGGGTGCTGCAGCACAAACTGAGGTGATGTAACACCCTTACTCATACTTAACTAACTACTAAGTAAGTTAGTTAGTTAGGTAGTTAGTTAGATAGATAGATAGATAGATAGATAGATAGATAGATAGATAGATAGATAGATAGATAGATAGATAGATAGATAGATAGATAGATAGATAGATAGATAGATAGATAGATAGATAGATAGATAGATAGATAGATAGATAGATAGATAGATAGATAGATAGATAGATAGATAGATAGATAGATAGATAGATAGATAGATAGATAGATAGATAGATAGATAGATAGATAGATAGATAGATAGATAGATAGATAGATAGATAGATAGATAGATAGATAGATAGATAGATAGATAGATAGATAGATAGATAGATAGATAGATAGATAGATAGATAGATAGATAGATAGATAGATAGATAGATAGATAGATAGATAGATAGATAGATAGATAGATAGATAGATAGATAGATAGATAGATAGATAGATAGATAGATAGATAGATAGATAGATAGATAGATAGATAGATAGATAGATAGATAGTTAGTTAGTTAGTTAGTTAGTTAGTTAGTTAGTTAGTTAGTTAGTTAGTTAGTTAGTTAGTTAGTTAGTTAGTTAGTTAGTTAGTTAGTTAGTTAGTTAGTTAGTTAGTTAGTTAGTTAGTTAGTTAGTTAGTTAGTTAGTTAGTTAGTTAGTTAGTTAGTTAGTTAGTTAGTTAGTTAGTTAGTTAGTTAGTTAGTTAGTTAGTTAGTTAGTTAGTTAGTTAGTTAGTTAGTTAGTTAGTTTAGTTAGTTAGTTAGTTAGTTAGTTAGTTAGTTAGTTAGTTAGTTAGTTTGTTTGTTAGTTAGTTAGTTAGTTAGTTAGTTAGTTAGTTAGTTAGTTAGTTAGTTAGTGAGTTAGTTAGTTAGTTATTTAAGTTAGTTATTTAGTTAGATTTTGCTCATTATTTCCATTCTTAATTCTTTTTTGAAACTCAGAACAAAATTCCCTTCATCGTTACGACATCCTTTAATATCTTTTCCATTACCGCCATGTACCAAATTTTAACTTTAATCTTTTTGTTTCCACCATCACTAAAAACAACACCAATTTTATCATGTTAAATCTGCCATAAATTTTACTAAAAGTCATTCATCGGAAAATAAAACCCCTAAATAAAGCAAAACACTTTAGAATCCATAACAAAGTGAACATTTTATTACTTTCAAATATTTACTCATTTACTCGAATTTATATATTGTATTCCCAACTAATTTCTTAGCAATTAGTATGTCGAAACTTTTCTTCAGATCAACTTGGGTTTTCTTGATAATTAATTATTGATTTAATTTACCACACAAGTACCAAGTTAGTAAGTACTTGTGAAAATACACACACACACGAAATATTGTTTATTTATTTTTTTTTTTATTTTGCTTTGTTGTACGTTTGTTTGTATATCGAGTTTCTTGAAAATGTGATTGATGTTTTGTATTTGTTGGAACCATATTCATTTTTACAGAAGCATGTAAAATATTTATTTGAACAAACATTGTGTTAAGACATTTTACAAAAAAAAGAAGTTGTAAGTGATGTGCTAATTGTTTAAATAAAATTAATATGCAATAAAAATTTTGAAAGTAAATAATTTATAATTGAAAAAGTATGTATGTATGTGTCGGCTTTCCATCAAATCGAAATAAAATAATTTAGGTTATACTAAAAACAAATTAGCAATAATGGTTTAGAATAAACATTCTATCTAGATCTATTTATTTTTAATTACAAAAGTGATTAGCATGGGCAAGGAGACAATATCGCACATGATCTCGCAACAGGAAAATGGAAACCAAAACTGTTCTATTTTGTTTTCATAATCTTAAACATGATCTTTGTGTCATGCCTTAACATGTAACCTCAATTTTCTATGTCAATTACAAGCCAGATTTTCTTCTCACATTTCGTAAAGGAATTACTTGGAAATACCAACACTATGGCAAATATCACCACTACATGTTTTAATTTTGATGGCATTTGACAATACTTGTCAATAAATGTCCAGCTTGTAATTTTTTTTTTCATTTACTTCAATGTATGACCACAAAACATTCTTCATACAGTGAACAAAGCTCAACCTGTAAGCCAAGTTAACATTCACACCGGCAAAAGTACTATGAGAAAATAATATAATTGGTTAGATATAAACAAATATGTAATAGAATACAAAAAAACAACAACGATAAGAAAAAAATTAAATGTCAAACATTGTTAATTTATATTTAATTAATGACCCACGAGTAATGTTTACATAAAACGAGCATGAGGTAGGTATTGGAAAACTTTTCCTTTCATAATACAAAAAATAATTTCAAGTATTTGTAAATAATTCTGAAGATGTTGTTTGTCTGTTAATTTTTTTCAAAACTCTTCGGTTTCTTTAGCAAATATTTATCTAGGAAAATACAAACATTAACCAATGATTACCATTGATTTGCCAGACAAAATTTATTTATTACACAACTATCAACACACTTCAGCAACAGGCTATTTTTTCCTAAGCTGGATTTTTTTTGTCCAATTTTCAACAAATTCCCACATGAAATCAATTTCATATTATCGCTTTATAAGTGTTTATATTATAAGCATGAATGAGTTTTCGTATCATGCATGCATGAACAATTTTATTTAAGATTTTCTTGTATTTTTTAATCGACACCACTATAATGGGAATATTGAACATATGGATTAGTCTATAGACTAGACTATAGACTAGTCTAGACTATAGACTATTCTAGGCTATAGACTAGTCTAAACTATAGACAAGTCTAGACTATAGACTAGTCTAGACTATAGACAAGTCTAGACTATATACAAGTCTAGACTATAGACTAGTCTAGACTATAGACTAGTCTAGACTATAGACTAGTCTAGACTATAGACTAGTCTAGACTATAGACTAGTCTAGACTATAGACTAGTCTA
>NC_060950.1:10197237-10198586 GCF_022045245.1 Lucilia cuprina
AACTAGAACTGAACTAGAACTGAACTAGAACTGAACTAGAACTGAACTAGAACTGAACTAGAACTGAACTAGAACTGAACTAGACTGAACTAGAACTGAACTAGAACTAAAACTGATCTAGAACTGAACTAGAATTGATCTAGAATTGATCTAGAACTGAACTAAAACTGAACTATAGCGTTGATTGCTGCCGTCTACATCTTCTACTTAACGTTTTCATTATATCCTTGAAGAATTTACTTTTTGGCTCATAAAAAATGGTTTCACACTATAGTCTTCGTGAGCCATAAATTTCTTTGACATTTGTAATGTTTGTTAGACAGTAGTATTTTCCTAAATGATGAGGAGTTTATAGCAGTTCTTGATCTCGTAACCACTAAAAAACCATACTTTGCAAATATTGCATAAACACTTCCACGAAATTTTTAAAGTCATACAAATTAAAAAAAAAGGAAAAAGAGTTTTTGAATTTTATGCCGTATATTTTTAATGCCTGTTTATTAACACATTTTTGTTACCTGTTGAAGTGTTGGTTTTTCGGAACTGACAAACTAAAGCACATGTGTATAACTAAATTTTTAGATTACTACATGTTACTTATTAAAAACACTAACAGGTAAATATTTACCATCAACTTAACTGCATCCTCAATAATACTACTGGTTAAACACATTTAGAATATATCCATAATATACTAGATAAAAAAGAAGAAGACTTTTTTAAAACTCATTCATTATGTCAACAAACAGTTCATAATAATAATCGAAAAAATGAAGCAAAAAAAAACTGTGACAACGAGAGGCTGAATAGAAAAAAACAAACGAAGTACTATTAACCCACATCTTTAACACGATCATAAATTATTATATGCAACTAACTTTAGCAATAATAACAGCAACAATACAACCAGTAACAAAACCGACAACAAAAGTAACAACAGAAAAAATATGACAAAAAATAAACAATCTAAATAGTAAATGTTGAGAATACAAACAAACAAGAAAAAAACATTTGTGACATGTTGCAATGACTTTGATGAGAGCTACAAAAAATTAGTTAGTTTGATTGAAAAAGAAGTCCCAGAGGAAAATGTGTGTTAATTGATTTTAACTACTTCCGTGACTTACATATGTATGAACATAACATAAACAATTTAAAATGATCAATGATTATTAAAGCAATTTATTAGGATCTTGATTAATCTGTCAATGTCTGCCAAGTGAAGCATTCATTATATTTCACTATTGTCTAGTCTATAGTCTAGTCTATAGTCTAGTCTAAAGTCTAGTCTATAGTCTAGTCTATAGTCTAGTCTATAGTCTAGTCTATAGTCTAGTCTATAGTCTAGT
>NC_060950.1:10198686-10198916 GCF_022045245.1 Lucilia cuprina
TCTAGTTCAGTTCTAGTTCAGTTCTAGTTCAGTTCTAGTTCAGTTCTAGTTCAGTTCTAGTTCAGTTCTAGTTCAGTTCTAGTTCAGTTCTAGTTCAGTTCTAGTAACAAACTAACAAACTGACAAACTAACAAACTAACAAACTAACAAACTTACAAACTAACAAACTAACAAACTAACAAACTAACAAACTAACAAACTAACAAACTAACAAACTAACAAACTAACAA
>NC_060950.1:10199083-10210342 GCF_022045245.1 Lucilia cuprina
CTAACAAACTAACAAACTAACAAACTAACAAACTAACAAACTAACAAACTAACAAACTAACAAACTAACAAACTAACAAACTAACTAATTAACTAACTAACTAACTAATGTGATTCATTATCTTCGAAACAATAATGATGAAAATCTATTAAATACTTATACTTGCCATACGTAGTAATTAAAATATTACAGTGATTTGTTATGTAATAGTTTGTGCAAAATTAACAAATCTATTAATGATAATTCTACAGGGATCAATAAATAATAAAATCATTAGTAAATATTTAAAATATTTGACAAGAATACTTAGTACAGAAACAAAAGAATTTTTGGCTACATATTAAGTGGCTTATTTTCTTTTCGTGCTACAAAACCCTACGAAAAACGTTGCAAACGCCATCAGAAATCCTACATACTTTTAAAACAGAAAAGCAACAACACCATAATAACTATAAGAACAGCAACAACAATAATAACAACATAATATATTTATATAAATACCGCTCATAGACTCTGATAATAAAATAATTTTATGGATTTTTTGCGCGCTCATCATGCCAATTTTAATGGAGTTGGCTGTCAGTTCGTCAACGCGCGTTTACTAGGTGTGTAATACACTTATTTTGTATTACCACATTTAACGTACAGAAAAACACAAACCAATATACATACATATGTATATGCTTACATACAAACATTTATATGTACATATTCATTCTTCATATAACCATTAAAATATCCACAAGTTTTGTATGAAAAGTTGCATGAGGTAAAAATTCTACACTTGTCGTTTTTATTTCTTTTATACGCATTCATATGATTGTTTGCTGTTGCTGCTGTTGATGTGATCATGTTGTTGACGACGATAATAATGATGATCTATTCTTCTTAGTGGTTGGTTTTTTCTTCGTACTTCGTTTTTATTGGCGTTGAAAAAGAATGAAAAAAATTAAATAAGCTTAAAACTCATTTAGAGTTTTAGCGTTTTAAATAGTTTCTTTTTACTTTTTTTATTATTACTTATTCGCTATAATTGCAATAGGGGCGTTCGGGATAAAGAGATGTGTTTGAAATCGAAAAAAAAACAATTTTCGTAAAAGGATTATATGGTTATGCATTGGAAATTGTATAATAATTGCAATTGTTACAAAAATATTAAAATTTATTTTGATAAAGTTCTTCTAACTCATCCATTACAAACAAAAGGTAAATTTTTCACACAATGTTTTTAATATTTCGCAACTTATTAAATAACTTTGCACCAGTGCCTGAATATCCCTAAAATTTTGCTGTTATTACATGTGCACTTTACACATTCATACAATTTGTGTTTATAATTTTGTTATGGGATTTTGCTTGGTCGTAGTAAAATTCCCATTTTCTTGGAATTCACAAGGCGGGGTTTCATTACAAAAATTAAGAATATAGTGGAAACAAGTACAAATATGAGAACTGAAATCAGTCCAGTAGAAAATAATCAACGTTTGCTTATATATTAAAAAATAAATATTAATACTTAACAAATTTTCCTCTAGTTCTGTTTCAAATCAGTTCTAGTTCAGTTCATGGATTCTTATGTTTTCATTAAAAAAATAGATTTTTGGTTGAAAATTAAAGTGATCACAGATTTTCATTCTCTTCTAGTTTCCAAGATAAATGGACTTTTATGTTTTCAGTAAAAAAATCAATTTTTTGTAGAAAACTAAAGTGATCACAGATTATCACTATTTTGGCTCTATTTCTTCTAGTTTCCAAGTTAAATGTACTTTTATGTTTTCACTCAAAAAATCGATTTTTGGCTGAAAACTAAAGTGATCACAGATTATCATTTTTTTGGCTCTATCCCTTCTAGTTTCCAAGATAAATAGACTTTTATGTTTTCACTCAAAAAATCGATTTTTGGTTGAAAACTAAAGTGATCACAGATTATCATTGTTTTGGCTCTATCTCTTCTATTTTCCAAAATAAATGGACTTTTATGTTTTCACTCAAAAAATCGATTTTTGGTTGAAAATTGAAGTGATCACAGATTATCATTGTTTTGGCTTTATCTCATCTAGTTTCCAAGATAAATGGACTTTTATGTTTTCACTCGAAAAATCGATTTTTGGTTGAAAACTAAAGTGATCACTGATTATCATTGTTTTGGCTCTATCTCTTCTATTTTTCAAAATAAATTAACTTTTATGTTTTCACTCAAAAAATCTATTTTTGGTTGAAATTTGAAGTGATCACAGATTATCATTGTTTTGGCTTTATGTCTTCTAGTTTCCAAGATAAATGGACTTTTATGTTTTCACTCAAAAAATCGATTTTTGGCTGAACACTAAAGTGATCACAGATTATCATTGTTTTGGCTCTATCCCTTCTAGTTTCCAAGATAAATAGACTTTTATGTTTTCACTCAAAAAATCGATTTTTGGTTGAAAACTAAAGTGATCACAGATTATCATTGTTTTGGCTTTATCTCATCCAGTTTCCTAGGTAAACGGACTTTTATGTCTTCAGTCAAAAAATCGATTTTTTGTAGAAAATTAAAGTGATCACAGATTATCATTGTTTTGGCTTTATCTCTTCTAGTTTCCAAGATAAATGGACTTTTATGTTTTCACACAAAAAATCGATTTTTGGTTGAAAACTAAAGTGATCACAGATTATCATTGTTTTGGCTCTATCTCTTCTAGTTTCCAAGATAAATGGACTTTTATGTTTTCACTCAAAAAATTGATTTTTGGTGGAAAATTGAAGTGACCACGGATTATCATTGTTTTGGCTTTATCTCTTCTAGTTTCCAAGATAAACGGACTTTTATGTTTTTACTCAAAAAATCAATTTTTGGTTGAAAACTAAAGTGATCACAGATTATCATTGTTTTGGCTCGATCCCTTCTAGTTTCCAAGATAAATGGACTTTGATGTTTTCAGTCTAAAAATCGATTTTTTGTAGAAAACTAAAGTGATCACAGATTATCATTGTTTTGGCTCTATCTCTTCTAGTTTCCAAGATAAATGAACTTTTATGTTTTCAATCAAAAAATCGATTTTTTGTTGAAAATTAAAGTGATCACAAATTATCACTGTTTAGGCTCTATCTCTTCTAGATTCCAAAATAAATAGACTTTTATGTTTTCAGTCAAGATAAATGGACTTTTATGTTTTCAGTCAAAAAATCGATTTTTCGTAGAAAACTAAAGTGATCACAGATTATCATTGTTTTGGCTCTATCTCTTCTAGTTTTCAAGATAAACGGACTTTTATGTTTTCACTCAAAAATCGATTTTTGGTGGAAAATTGAAGTGATCACAGATTATCGTTGTTTTGGCTTTATCTCTTCTAGTTTCCTAGATAGACGGACTTTTATGTTTTCACTCAAAAAATCAATTTTTGGTTGAAAACTAAAGTGATCACAGATTATCATTGTTTTGGCTGTATCTCTTCTAGTTTCCAAGATAAATAGACTTTTATGTTTTTACTCAAAAAATCGATTTTTGGTGGAAAATTGAAGTGATCACAGATTATTATTTTTTTGGCTTTATCTCTTCTAGTTTCCAAGATAAATGGACTTTTATGTATTCAGTCAAAAAATCGATTTTTTAGTTGAGAACTAAAGTGATCAGAGATTATCATTGTTTTGGCTCTATCTCTTCTAGTTTCCAAGATAAATGGACTTTTATGTTTTCACTCAAGAAAATCGATTTTTGGTAGAAAATTGAAGTGATCACATATTATCATTGTTTTGGCTCTATCTCTTCTAGTTTCCAAGATAAATGGACTTTTATGTTTTCAGTCAAAAATTGATTTTTCGTAGAAAACTAAAGTGATCACAGATTATCATTGTTTTGGCTCTATCTCTTCTAGTTTCCAAGATAAATGGACTTTTATGTTTTCAGTAAAAAAATCGATTTTTGGCTGAAAACTAAAGTGATCAGAGATTATCGTTGTTTTGGCTCTATCTCTTCTAGTTTCCAAAATAAATAGACTTTTATGTTTTCACTCAAAAAATCGATTTTTGGTTGAGAACTAAAGTGATCACAGATTATCATTGTTTTGGCTCTATCTCTTCTAGTTTCCAAGATAAATAAACGTTTATGTTTTCAGCCAAAAAATCGATTTTTGGTTGAAAACTAAAGTGGTCAGAGATTATCATTGTTTTGGCTTTATCTCTTCTAGTTTCCTAGATAAATGGACTTTTATGTTTTCATTCAAAAAATCGATTTTTGGTTGAAAATTGAAGTGATCACAGTTTATTATTTTTTGGCTCTATCTCTTCTATTTTCCAAGATAAAAGAACTTTTAAGTTTTCACTCAAAAAATCGATTTTTGGTTGAAGACTAAAGTGATCACAGATTATCATTGTTTTGGCTTTATCTCTTCTAGTTTCCAAGATAAACGGACTTTTATGTGTTTCACTCAAAAAATCGATTTTTGGTAGAAAATTAAAGTGATCACAGATTATTATTGTTTTGGCTCTATCTCTTCTAGTTTCCAAGATAAATGTACTTTTATGGTTTTACTCGAAAAATCGATTTTTGGTAGAAAATTAAAGTGATCACAGAATATCATTGTTTTGGCTCTATCTCTTCTAGTTTCCAATATAAATAGACTTTTATGTTTTCACTCAAAAAATCGATTTTTTAGAAAACTAAAGTGTTCACAGATTACCATTGTTTTGGCGCTATCTCTTGTTGTTTCCAAGATAAATGGACTTTTATGCTTTCACTCAAAAAAACGATTTTTGATTAAAAATTGAAGTGATCACAGATTATCATTGTTTGGCTCTATCTCTTCTAATTTCCAAGATAAATGGACTTTTATATTTTCACTCAAAAAATCGATTTTTGGTTGAAAACTAAAGTGATAACAGATTACCATTGTTTTGGCTTTATCTCTCCTAGTTTCCTAGATAAACGGACTTTTATGTTTTTCACTCAAAAAATCGATTTTTGGTAGAAAATTAAAGTGATCACAGATTATCATTGTTTTGGCTCTATCTCTTCTAGTTTCTAAGATAAATGTACTTTTATGTTTTCACTCAAAAAATCGATTTTTGGTTGAAAACTAAAGTGATCACAGATTATCATTGTTTTGGCTCTACCTCTTCTAGTTTCTAAGATAAATAGACTTTTATGTTTTCACTCAAAAAATCGATTTTTTGTAAAAAACTAAAGTGATCACAGATTATCGTTGTCTTGTCTCTATCTCTTCTAGTTTCCATGATAAATGGACTTTTATGTTTTCACTCAAAAAATCAATTTTTGGTC
The DNA here is from genome assembly GCF_022045245.1 of Lucilia cuprina. NCBI lineage: Eukaryota > Metazoa > Arthropoda > Insecta > Diptera > Calliphoridae > Lucilia > Lucilia cuprina. The sequence continues at coordinate 10,204,344 of NC_060950.1, forward strand.
GAAAATTGAAGTGATCACAGATTATCATTGTTTTGGCTCTTTCTCTTCTAGTTTCCAAGATAATTGGACTCTTATGTTTTCAGTCAAAAAATCGATTTTTGGTGGAAAATTGAAGTGATCACAGATTATCATTATTTTGGCTCTATCTCTTCTAGTTTCCAAGATAAATAGACTTTTATGTTTTCACTCAAAAAATCGATTTTTGGTTGAAAACTTAAGTGATCACAGATTATCATTGTTTTGGCTCTATCTCTTCTAGTTTCCTAGACAAATGGACTTTTATGTTTTCACTCAAAAAATCGGTTTTTGGCGGAAAACTAAAGTGATCACAGATTATCATTGTTTTGGCTCTATCTCTTCTAGTTTCCAAGATAAATGGACTTTTATGTATTCAGTCGAAAAATCGATTTTTTGTAGAAAACTAAAGTGATCACAGATTATCATTGTTTTGGCTCTATATCTTCTAGTTTCCAAGATAAATGGACTTTTATGTTTTCAGTCAAAAAATCGATTTTTGGTAGAAAACTAAAGTGATCACAGATTATCTTTGTTTTGGCTCTATCTCTTCTAGCTTCCAAGATAAATGGACTTTTATGTTTTCACTCAAAAAACCAATTTTTGGTTGAAAACTAAAGTTTTCACAAATTATCACTGTTTTGGCTCTATATCTTCTAGTTTCCAAAATAAATAGACTTTTATGTTTTCAGTCAAAAAATCGATTATCATTGTTTTGGCTATATATCTTATAGTTTCCAAACAATCGATTTTTGGTAAAAAATTAAAGTGATCACAGATTATCATTGTTTTGGCTCTATCTCTTCTAGTTTAAAAGATAAATGGACTTTTATGTTTTCAATCAAAAAATCGATTTTTAGTAGAAAACTAAAGTGATCACAGATTATCATTGTTTTGGCCCTATCTCTTCTAGTTTCCAAGATAATTAAACTTTTATGTTTTTATTTAAAAAATTGATTTTTGGTAATAAATTAAAGTGATCACAGATCATCATTGTTTTAGCTCTATCTCTTCTAGTTTCCAAGATAATTGGACTTTTATGTTTTCACTCAAAAAATCGATTTTTGTTGGAAAATTGAAGTGATCACAGATTATCATTGTTTTGGCTCTATCTCTTCTAGTTTCCTAGATAAACGGACTTTTATGTTTTCACTCAAAAAACCGATTTTTTGTGGAAAACTAAAGTGATCACAGATTATCATTGTTTTGGCTCTATCTCTTCTAGTTTCCAAAATAAATAGACTTTTAGGTTTTCAGTCAAAAACTCGATTTTTTGTAGAAAACTAAAGTGACCACAGATTATCGTTGTCTTGGCTCTATCTCTTATTGTTTCCAAGACAAATGGACTTTTATGTTTGCACTCAAAAAATCGATTTTTGGTCGAAAACTTAAGTGATCACAGATTATCATTGTTTTTGGCATTATCTCTTCTTGTTTCCAAGATAAATGGACTTTTATGTATTCACTCAAAAAATCGATTTTTGGTTGAAAACTAAAGTGATCACAGATTATCATTGTTTTGGCTCTATCTCTTCTAGTTTCCTAGATAAATGGACTTTTATGTTTTCACTCAAAAAATCGATTTTTGGTCGAAAACTTAAGTGATCACAGATTATCATTGTTTTGGCTCTATCTCTTCTAGTCTCCAAGATAAATGGACTTTTATGTTTTCACTCAAAAAATCGATTTTTGGTGGAAAATTTAAGTGATCACAGATTATCATTGTTTTGGCTCTATCTCTTCTAGTTTCCTGGACTAAATTGACTTTTATGTTTTCAATCAAAAAATCGATTTTTTGTAAAAAACTAAAGTGATCACAGATTATCATTGTTTTGGCTCTATCTCTTCTAGTTTCCTAGATAAATGTACTTTTATGTTTTCACTCAAAAAATCGATTTTTGGTAGAAAATTGAAGTGACTACAGATTATCATTGTTTTGGCTCTAACTCTTCTAGTTTCAAAGATAAATGGACTTTTATGTTTTCAGTCAAAAAATCGATTTTTGGTGGAAAATTGAAGTGATCACAGATTATCATTGTTTTGGCTTTATCTCTTCTAGTTTTCTAGATAAACGCTTTTTTATGTTTTCATTCAAACAATCGATTTTTGGTTGAAAACTAAAGTGATCACAGATCATCATTGTTTTGGCTCCACCTCTTCTAGTTTCCAAGATAAATGGACTTTTATGTTTTCAGTCAAAAAATCGATTTTTCGTAGAAAACTAAAGTGATCACAGATTATCATTGTTTTGGCTCTATCTCTTCTAGTTTCCAAGATAAATGGACTTTTTTGTTTTCACTCAAAAAATCAATTTTTGGTTGAAAACTAAAGTGATCACAGATTACCATTGTTTTGGCGCTATCTCTTGTTATTTCCAAGATAAATGGAATTTATGTTTTCAGTCAAAAAATCGATTTTTTGTAGAAAACTAAAGTGATCCCAGATTATCATTGTTTTGGCTCTATCTCTTCTAGTTTCCAAGATAAATGTACTTTTATGTTTTCAGTCAAAAAATCGATTTTTGGTTGAAAACTAAAGTGATCACAGATTATCATTGTTTTGGCTCTATCTCTGATTGTTTCCAAGATAAATGGACTTTTATGTTTTCACTCAATAAATCGATTTTTGGTAGAAAATTGAAGTGATCACAGATTATCGTTGTCTTGGCTCTATCTCTTCTAGTTTCCAAGATAAGTGGACTTTTATGTTTTCACTCAAAAAATCGAAAATTGAAGTGATCACAGATTATCATTGTTTTGGCTGTATCTCTTCTAGTTTCTAAGATAAATGGACGTTTATGTTTTTGGACAAAAAATCGATTTTTGGTTGAAAACTAAAGTGATCACAGATTATCATTGTTTTGGCTGTATCTCTTCTAGTTTCCAAGATAAATGGACTTTTATGTTTTCAGTCAAAAAATCGATTTTTTGTAGAAAACTAAAGTGATCACAGATTATCATTGTTTTGGCTCTATCTCTTCTAGTTTCCAAGATAAATGTACTTTTATGTTTTTACTCGAAAAATCGATTTTTGGTAGAAAATTAAAGTGATCACATTGTTTTGTCTCTATCTCTTCTAGTTTAAAATATAAATAGACTTTTATGTTTTCACTAAAAAAAATCGATTTTTGGTAATAAATTAAAGTGATCACAGATCATCATTGTTTTAGCTCTATCTCTTCTAGTTTCCAAGATAATTGGACTTTTATGTTTTCACTCAAAAAATCGATTTTTGGTTGAAAACTAAAGTGAACACAGATTATCATTGTTTTGGCTTTATCTCTTCTAGTTTCCTAAATAAACGGACTTTTATGTTTTCCACTCAAAAAATCGATTTTTGATTGAAAATTGAAGTGATCACAGATTATCATTGTTTTGGCTTTAGCTCTTTTAGTGTTCTAGATAAACGGACCTTTATGTTCTTGACTCAAAAAATCGATTTTTTGTAGAAAACTAAAGTGATCACAGATTATCATTGTTTTGGCTCTATTTCTTCTAGTTTCCAAAATAAATAGACTATTACGTTTTCAGTCAAAAAATCGATATTTGGTAGAAAATTAAAATGATCACAGATTATCATTGTTTTGGCTCTAACTCTTCTAGTTTCCGAGATAAATAGACTTTTATGTTTTTAGTCAAAAAATCGGTTTTTTGCAGAAAACTAAAGTGATCACAGATTATCATTGTTTTGGCTCTATCTCTTCTAGTTTCCAAGATAAATGGACTTTTATGTTTTCACTCAAAAAACCAATTTTTGGTTGAAAACTAAAGTGATCACAGATTATCATTGTTTTGACTTTATCTCTTCCAGTTTCCAAGATAAATGGACTTTTATGTTTTCACTCAAAAAATCGATTTTTGGTTGAAAACTACAGTGATCACAGATTATCATTGTATTGGCTCTATCTCTTCTAGTTTCCAAGATAAATGGACTTTTATGTTTTTAGTCAAAAAATCGGTTTTTTGCAGAAAACTAAAGTGATCACAGATTATCATTGTTTTGGCTCTATCTCTTCTAGTTTCCAAGATAAATGGACTTTTATGTTTTCACCCAAAAAAACGATTTTTGGTTGAAAACTAAAGTGATTGAAGATTATCACTGTTTTGGCTGTATCTCTTCTAGTTTCCAAGATACATGTAATTTACGTTTTCACTCAAAAATTCAAAAATTGAAGTGATCACAGATTATCATTGTTTTATCTGTATCTCTTCTAGTTTCCAAGATAAATGGACTTTTATGTTTTTACTCAAAAAATCGATTTTTGGTTGAAAACTAAAGTGATCACAGATTATCATTGTTTTGGCTCTATCTCCTCTAGTTTCCAAGATAAAAGGACTTTTATGTTTTCACTCAAAAAATCTATTTTTGGTTGAAAACTAAAGTGATCACTGATTATCATTGTTTTGGCTTTATCTCTTCTAGTTACCTAGATAAACGGACTTTTAGGTTTTTCACTCAAAAAATCGATTTTTGGTTGAAAACTAAAGTGATCACAGATTATCATTGTTTTGGCTCCATCTCTTCTAGTTTCCTAGATAAATGGACTTTTATGTTTCAGTCAAAAAATCGATTTTTTGTAAAAAACTAAAGTGATCACGGATTATCATTGTTTTGGCTCTATTTTTTCTAGTTTCCGAGATAAATAGACTTTTATGTTTTCAGTCAAAAAATCGATTTTTTGTAGAAAACTAAAGTGATTGTCATTGTTTTGGCTCTATCTCTTATTGTTTCCAAGATAAATGGACTTTTATGTTTTCACTCAAAAAATCGATTTTTGGTCGAAAACTAAAGTGATCACAGATTATCATTGTTTTGGCCCTATCTCTTCTAGTTTCCAAGATAAATAGACTTTTATGTTTTCACTCAAAAATTCGATTTTTGGTGGAAAATTGAAGTGATCACTGATTATCATTGTTTTGGCTCTATCTCTTCTAGTTTCCAGGATAAATGGGTTTTTATGTTTTTGGTTAAGAATAAAAGTGGTCACAGATTATAATTGTTTTGGCTCTATCTCTTCGAGTTTCCAAGATAAATTATGTTTACACAAAAAAATCGATTCTTCCAAGATAAATGGACTTTTGAATGTTTTCACTCAAAAAATCATTATTGTAAAGACTTTTGCTTACATTTACCAACATATTTATCCAATATTTTATTATTTATGCTTAAATTACTCAATGCCTATGTATTTCATTTAAAATATAATATTTTTTGAAATAATCATGGATATTTGTTTATGAAATTTATTATATCCAAATTTCAGTAAAATATTGTAAAATCCTCTTCTCTGTTTAGCTCCACCCTGTCTGTCAATCTTGTCACCTTCCATATGATAAGTATCAATTTCACTTAAAAATCATAAACATACATTAAATTAGTTGCAATTAACTAAAACATTTTAAAGCCAGTTAAGTTTTCTTTCCTTTTTTGTTTTTCTCTGCAATTTTTGTTAATGTGAGATATTTGCAACATTTTTCAATTATGATAAACATAGCAGATATTTCAAAATATATCATTAATCCAATAACCAATAAATAAGACTTATTAGAGTAGACGCCTTTGATGTTGTTGAATCTGGAAAAAAAACGGTGCCGGAAAACACATTTTTTCCTTAAGTAAATAACTTGTTTCGTACCGAACATAAAGAAACATACTTTTCGTATTTATATTTTATTTGAAAATCTTTTAATTGGTATTATGAAACCTATAAAAATTTCTGATACTTGTTGTTGTCTTTTTAAGAAAATGCTTTACTGAAGCCAGAGAAGCAAAAAATCAATTTTATGCTGGTTTTAAACGGACCAAAATGTTAAAAACTTTGAAGTGAGAAAGTGAGTTCGAGCATACTCGACGATTTTATACTCTACACTTTAGCCATAATAGTCTAGTCTATAGTCTAGTCTATAGTCTAGTCTATAGTCTAGTCTATAGTCTAGTCTATAGTCTAGTCTATAGTCTAGTCTATAGTCTAGTCTATAGTCTAG
>NC_060950.1:10210442-10213834 GCF_022045245.1 Lucilia cuprina
ATAGACTAGACTATAGACTAGACTATAGACTAGACTATAGACTAGACTATAGACTAGACTATAGACTAGACTATAGACTAGACTATAGACTAGACTATAGTTTAGTCTATATGATAGCTTATAATCTAATCTATAGTTTAGTCTCTATTCTAGTCTATATTTTAATCTATATTTTAGTCTAGTGGCAACAGCTTTTCTTTTAAATATTTCTTTTTGTGGGTTTTTAAAACATTTAATTATTTAGATTAAATCCAGTACATTTTCCGAAGCTGCACTTTTAAGAAGTTGTTTTTATATTAAAGGAAAACGCTTTATGCTGATTGTGGATATCTTATTTACCAGTTTATTGTTGCTGCTATTAAACCGCTGCAGTGTTTTTATTTTTTTATTTTTTTTTTTTGCATAAACTGCTTATTTCTGATCATAACACTGTTTGAGTAGTTGACTTACCAACCTTCCGAAAAAAGAGGCCGCGTCGCCTCACTGTACTTTTCATATGCATAGAATTGTATTGTGTTTAAAGTCATGTGTTACATGCTCTTAACATAACTCAGGTTAGACATCAGGCGTGATTAAGCTTTGACAAGCACAAAATAAAACATCAAATAGACACACAAAGTGGTAAAGAAATAGCTGAAGTAAAATAACATAAAAATCCTCCAAACAACAACATAAGACTTCTTGAAAATAACCAAATACTCGTAAAAAATGCCTGCATGATACTATGTAGTTGTTTTTTTAGTTTTTTTTTCTTATTTTCTATTAAAAATATTATATTCATGTTTAAAAATATTACCGATTTTTTTCTCTTTTAACTTTTGCTTTGCATTCAGCTGTAGTACGTGTTAACGTTTTTTATTTTTATTTTTCTAACACTCAAATTTATTAAGATTTTTTCATTTTCAGTTTCCATGCCACAAATGGTAGTTTGGACTCGTCCATAAGTCTTCCTTAACTAAAAGTATGAACCACAAAGTTCTAAAAAATTTCATTTGTAGCTGTTTTTGTTATGCTATTTAAATTCTAGTCATAGTTTCGCCAACAACAACAACAATTGCAACAAAAAATATCTAAATAAAATAAGTAAAATACAGTCAAAGTGTATCTAGATTATGTGAGCATTTGCTATGTTGTTATTTTTTTAGAATTTTTTGCTGCATGTTGCCTGTCAAAAATAGCGGTATGACGACTGTGAGTTTGATTACGAGATGTTTTATTTATGTGCAACTCAATGTATTTAAACACAAGTTTTATTTATTTATTAGTTAACCATAAGCAACCATTCTTAAATCATTGCTAAAATTAATATATTATAAAGGATTTGTTCTCACACATTCATACAATTCAAAAGAGAGTTCAAGTTTTCTTGATATAAAAACTTGTTTAAAAAAAAATTGGAATTAATATAAATTAGATCATGCATGTGTACTGGTTTAATTAAAGCATTATGATTTTGACATATGAAAAAAACAAATTTTGAAAGGCAAATATATAAAAAAACAATATTTCGTAGTAATTCTTTTGAAACTCATAACAGTTTTATCTTTAATCTTGACCATAGTATAGTTAAATGTCTTGATTATATAGTCTAGAAGAAAATCTAGTATAAAGTCTTATATTTAGTCCAATCTATAGTCTAGTCTATAGTCTAGTCTATAGTCTAGTCTATAGTCTAGTCTATAGTCTAGTCTATAGTCTAGTCTATAGTCTAGTCTATAGTCTAGTCTATAGTCTAGTCTATAGTCTAGTCTATAGTCTAGTCTAGTCTATAGTCTAGTCTATAGTCTAGTCTATAGTTTAGTCTATAGTCTAGTCTATAGTCTAGCCTATAGTCTAGTCTAAAGTCTTGTCTATAGTCTAGACTATTTCACTAAATACTAGACTATACACTAGTCAACACAGATCAGCATCAATCTTCATGTTCTGTACATCAATCCTTCTTTAAATGACAAATATTCTCCTTCAAAATGATCCAACGATCATATTAAAAACTCAAGTCACATACAAGAGCCTATTAAACAGAAACAATTATTTACAAATTTAATACATAAAAGCTAAAACCTAGTGTAAACGCTTTACTATGGCCCTGTTTAAGGTTTCAATTGGAAAACATCAAAACATTAAACACTTACACAGTTATAGGAATCTTCAACAAGCAACAGTTCTTTTATTACCGTTTTCCTTACTCTAGCCACAAATTCACCCACTAAAGTAGGAGAATTTTTAAGTTACAATAGTTTTACTTTCATCCAACACAGGTACTCACTGAGTAAACATGTTGCTATACATACAAATGCGTTGAACAAACACAAACTTAATTTCTTTGAGTTTGAAATGTGAAGACTAGCAACATTTTGCTCCTTGTTCATCTATATATACAGTTTATTCTGGATGTTGTTCTTTTAAAATTTTGTATGCAATACCACAAAGTGTGCCACTAATGCAATTTTGCTTGTACATTTATGTTGCTGATGTTACTTTTTCATCTATTTACTCTATGTTGTTGCTGGTCGTGGTTTTCGTTGTTTGTTAGATGCGGAGATGCTGTTAACGGCCAAACCGTACGTGTTTGTTGTGTTGTTATAATAGAAATCTCAAACAACATTTATACCTGATAATATGTTGGTTTAAGTTTAGTTGTAGCCTATTCTTGTTGCTGTCCAATTTTTGTTTTTGTAAAAAAAAAAAAAAAAAACAAATACACTGCAACATTTTTATTTTTGCGACCTCATCTCTTCAATATTCGATTTATGTATGCTAAATTTTTTTAGCTACTTTTTTTGTTATTTTTTTTATTTTGTTTGTTCTTGTTTGAAAAACATTAACAAAGTTATGAGAAAACGATTCTTTAGAAAAATTACTTAAAAATATTACAAAAAGCTTATATGTAGTTTGAAAAATAACGAAATATTAGAGAAACAAAAACTTACTACAACATGATGTCTTCACTCTACATTATGAAAAAGTTTGTTAGACAACTTGATGATGCATATTCCACACGCAAATGAAGCATGTAGGTTTATATTAGCTAAATAAGATTTGATACTACTTAAGTATATTATGTAGATTCGGTGTGGTGGCGTCTGCAGAATATATATTAGATTAGATTAGACTGGACTATAGACTAGACTATAGAATAGACTATACACTAGACTATAGACTAGACTATAGAATAGACTATACACTAGACTATAGACTAGACTATAGACTAGACTAGACTAGACTATAGACTAGACTATAGACTAGACTATAGACTAGACTATAGACTACACTAGACTATAGACTAGACTATAGACTAGACTATAGACTAGACTATTGACTAGACTATAGACTAGACTATATACTAGACTATAAACTAGACTATAGACTAGACTATAGACTAGACTATAGAC
>NC_060950.1:10213934-10215799 GCF_022045245.1 Lucilia cuprina
TCTAGTCTATAGTCTAGTCTATAGTCTAGTCTATAGTCTAGTCTATGGTTTAGTCTATAGTTTAGTCTATAGTCTAGTCTATAGTCTAGTCTATAGTCTAGTCTATAGTCTAGTCTGTAGTCTAGTTTATAGTCTAGTCTAATCTGGTCTTTACTGTAGACTATAATCCTGTCGCTAGTCTACTCTATAGTATATGGTCTAGTCTAAAATGTAATCTATAGTTCAGTCTATAGTCAAATCTATAGTCAAGTCTATAGTCTTGTCTATAGTTTAGCCTATAATCTAGTATATTGTCAAATCTATAGTCCACAGTCTAGTCTATAGTCTAGCATATAGTCTAGTCTATATTCTGGTCTATAGTCTAGTATATAGTCTTATCTATAGTCTCATTTTTATCGACAATATTTTTATTATTTGCAACAAAGATATTTTCTAACAAATTATTTCCACTTCTGTATGTCAGCAACATGAAGGTTGTTTTAATTAAAGTTTCCATTTAATAAAATCTTTAAAATAGCTATTGTTGTTAATATGTATTTCTATTAATTATAAACATCACCTTGTTTGTTTAAAGTTATTTAAAAAATCACGCCCTAAATTTTTCATCAACATCACACTACTCTTTCCGCCGCTACTGCTGCTATGAAATTTTATTTAAATTATTCTTCGATAATAATCCCTGACTAAAACGAGATAAACGCTATTTGCTTTAGAAATACATAAAAGTACTTGAAAATGTACAAACTCTTTGGTGGTTTATAAATCATTTTCAAAATGGGCAAAAAAGAACGATAATAATGACGACAATGATGATGATAATGATAGTGCAGTTTAAGAGTGCAGTTTTATGGAAATATAGCAGCAGTAGCAAATTCACGTAGTACATCATCGCAAAGAGCGATCGACAGACAGTACGACCAACTAACCAACCAACTGATATTAAATTATATGTTTTTAAAAATGCAAAATACAAACTATTAGCAAATATTTGCCTAAAGTATATTTTGACATTTAGTGTTAATTTATGCAAAACTACAATAATAACAACAACGACGTAAAGTTTTAAATGAAAATGAAACTAAAATAAAGATTGGGAAAAATCTATAAAAAAAAGCAAACCATATACATGTTGCTCAAATATCCCCCCTTTTTCAAAACATTTGCATCTGTAATCTTTTGCCATTCGATTCCACAAAAATCCTCTAAAGCAGTCAGAAGAAAAACAAATACGAATAAAACTGTAGGTGAGAGTATTTGTTACTATTTGCCACAAATGAAAACCAGTAATAGCTCTAGTCTTAATGAAAAAGCAATCCAAGTTGTAGAAAACAAGACAAAAGTATTCATTGTTTTAAAGTGTGATTAAAATCTATGCAAATAAAGAGTTTTAACTACACTGAAATTAAATATTTTCGCAATTTGTTACTATGAATAGGAAAAAATCAGTTGGTTAACAAAATACTAATCATAAAAAAACCAAGATGTGGAAATATTTTGTTGGAGGTTAAAAAGGTGCAATTGTTTCGAAAGCTAAAATTAAATGATTATGAAAATAAAAAGATTTTTATTTATCATATCAAAATTATAAGTAAGTGATGACATAAATTTAATTAATTAAAAGATTTAACCAATTGAAAAATACTTAAAAGTAATTAAAACAAAAGTATCTGTGATATATTTTTTTCTATTGTCCAGCGTCTAGTCTATAGTCTACTCTATAATCTACTCTATAGTCTAGTCTATAGTCTACTCTATAATCTACTCTATAGTCTAGTCTATAGTCTAATCTATAGTCTAGTCTATAGTCTAGTCTATAGTCTAGTCTATAGTCTAGTCTATAGTCTAGTCTATAGTCTAGTCTATAG
>NC_060950.1:10215899-10218828 GCF_022045245.1 Lucilia cuprina
TAGACTAGACTATAGACTAGACTATAGACTAGACTATAGACTAGACTATAGACTAGACTATAGACTAGACTATAGACTAGACTATAGACTAGACTATAGACTATAATGATAGACTATAAATGATACTCTATTATTCTATGGATTCTTGCAATTGTATCAAAACAATCAGTGAAAATGGTCCATGTTTTAAGCCATAGCGGGCAGTGTATTTAAGAGGCATATTTTTATTTCATTCGAACTATTAAGACCTTTTAAAAATGTGTAATATAAAGCATTCTTATATCTATATGAAATAATAAGAAATCAATTTTTACCATTTAAAATTCTTACAAAGTTGCATTCAAAAAACAATTAATGTACATACATACTTACTTGTGTATGTATTCAAAGACAATTTCTCGAAATAGTATGTTACATCATATCACAAAACATGACTGTAAACTCTTATTTCCTTTATTTTTGAAGCGACTTGGGAAAATAATGAACATTATTTGCATTAAAAATATAAGACAGAACAAAACTCCATAGATAAAACATTTATACATTTTTAAAAAACAATTTTATTGGTTTATCTTTATTTAATATTTTAAGATTTATCTCATTAAATAATTCTTTCGTCGTTTGCAATAGCAACATTTTCATCAACAGCAGTTTCACGACCAACAAATGGAAAGTGTAAAGAAAAGAGCTGAAACACTTGAGCTTAAATGCATAAGTGTGTGTGTGTGAAATTTTATGAATGTCCTCTCAAGTGTATCTATGAGATGTTTTATTACTATTGCAATCATATGTTGCAACTTGCTAGAAAATAAATATAAACATATGTATGAGTATATAAAGGTAAGTTTGAGTGTGAGTTAAAATTTTATTTGTCTTCATTGCGATTTGTCTGTCTATTTAGTAAAATGTTTGTGTGACTTGGTTGTGCCATGGTTGTTAAGTTCTTAAGATAGTGAATTTACACCTTTGCCGTTGATTAGTCATTGGTTTGATTTATTTTGACGCCTTATCAATTTCATTCAAAATTTATTGCAAATTTTACATAGTTTCTTTTCCTGCGTTTACAACTTGCACATATTTTTTTTTTATTCTTACTTTTTCTACTATAATTCGTCTTATTGTTGTTGCTGTTGTAGACAATATTACCCCATCTACAACAAAACTAGCAACCATCATCGTCATCATTCAAATATTACCTAGGTCTGTTGTAATTTTTCTATACCTAGTCCAGGAATAAATACTCAAGGTATGTATCAGTGTATGTTTTTTTTTTGTTTGTGCCATTTGTTGCTGGCAATGTTGCATGGTTGGCATATGTTGGTATTGTATTTTTTTATTTTTATTCTTCTGGTTTGTTTGAGTTTATGTTTGATGATGCAATAAGCATTTCATTGCGGCATTTTAAGTTTTATTCTCTGTTGCCTACTTGTAGTTCAGTTTTCAGTTTTTTGACTATTTTTCTCTACATGTATGCCGCTGCCTTCGTTCGTGTGTTTGTGTGAAAAAAGAGTTAAGATACTCATCCAATCCATTCAGCTTGTTTGAATGTTATTCTTGGATTATTTTATTTTTTTTTTTTTTTTAATGAAAAAAAAATGGAAAAATAACAGCTACAACTAGAAAATAATTTCATCTGTTACTCTTTTTTAAACTTGTACTAACATAAATCTAAATTGTGTTTGTTGCAAAGTGGTTTGGATGGAATTTATAGATTTACTCTAATGGTTGTTTGATGGACAAAGTAAGACACCCACTTCAATCAAATTTACCATGTTAACCCTAAACTGATTTTCTATCATTGTCTTTTGTCCATACACATACAAACAAAGAATTTTCTTTTAAATCCCCACAAAGATAAGCCTCATTCCATTCCCTTATATCGCCATTTAATTGCAGAAGATACAGAAAAATGTTAATTGCTATTGCAATCCTTTTCTCTGCAATCCACTGTATAGCAATTGTTTAATTTCTTTATATTTATGCCCGCCCGTATTAAAGAGTGAACACGAGAGTGTGTTTGTTAGGATGTGTATGAATTTTAAAATTTCTGAGTTCTCTTCTTTTTTTAATTTTTTCTGTTTAATTTTCATTCAATTCAAGATTTATTCCTGCTGTTGCTGTTGATGAACTTGTACAACAACAAATTTGTGTTGTTGTAATGTATGTGATATTCTTCTTCCTTTTTTTTTTTAAATTAAAGTTATGCCCTGTTTTAGATCTTGCTGCACGCTTACAAATCAAATTTATGACTCGCAATATCTAGTGGTTGAACGAACGGACGGACAGACAAAATGAAGGACAGACACAATAAACTAAACAAAACAGACAAACGGACGGACGGGCGGCCACTAAAGATCATCATCAGCAAGCAAATATAAAAAAGGAACACAAGATCTTACTGATTTCTTACAATAATTTCAACTGATTTTCCTGTTTTTAATTTGTTGCCATTTGTGTGGTTGCTGTTGTTCTACATGTTGCTGCCGAGTTTAGTGGAATTTTGAAATGAAATTAAAGAAATGCAATTTAAAAATTAAAATGTTATTAAATGAAGTTGTATAGAAATTTCTGTTTCTGTAAGAGTATGTGCATAGATTAACTATAGAATTTAAAACTGAAATAAAGTAAAAAAAAACAAGAGACGGGAAATTAAAATTGGTTTACAAGAATTTAAAAAATCCTAGTGATTTGTGTCACTGATAGGTACATGTTAAGCAAAAAACGATGAAAATCTTTTTTGCCCTAGTTAAAGTTGTTATTTTTAACCAGAACTGAACTTAACTAGAACTGAACTAGATCTGTACTAGAACTAAACTAGAACTAAACTGAACTAGAATTGAACTAGAACTGAACTAGAACTGAACTAGAACTGAACTAGAACTGAACTAGAACTGAACTAGAACTGAACTAGAACTGAACTAGAACTGAA
>NC_060950.1:10218928-10220410 GCF_022045245.1 Lucilia cuprina
AGTCTATAGTCTATAGTCTAGTCTATAGTCTAGTCTATAGTCTAGTCTATAGTCTAGTCTATAGTCTAGTCTATAGTCTAGTCTATAGTTTAGTCTATAGTCTAGTCTTGTATATATTATAGTCCACAGTGTAGTATATAATATGTTCTACAGTCTACTCTATAGTGAAATCTTTAGTTCAGTCTAAGGTTTGGTTAGGTTGTTTTATATTACACCAAATCAAAGATTTATACCTAGGCCAATATAAGACCTCTTGTGCGCTCCTTTTCATAAACAAATTTTTACTAATTGTGCTATTTTTCAATGTTCAGAAACTTAGTTTCCTGGACGTTATTCCTAGGAATTTAAATTAAGTAATATATTTAAATAGACAATTACTCGTAATAGTATTTCGAAGAACTAGTTTATACTTCAACAAATAAAAAAGGGTGTGAAAATTTTAAAAACAAAAAAAAAAAATACAAAACTTATTAATGAGAATGGCGTAGTTGTAACTAAATGCAGATGAAATGAATGAAAATTATAAAAGAAACTAAAATACAGCAAAATATTTTCCTGATAAGAGCACCAACTGAACCGATTGAGTCTGCCGATAATATTTTGACAATTATGACAAGTTAAAGTTAATTAGTACCACAAAATGGTGAGATACAAGGTAACAACCGAACAGGCTAATCAAACAGCCAGCCACACTACCAATAAGGCTGACTAATAAAGAATTACGACAAACTAAATATACTAAAAAAATATTAAACACCCAATAAAATAAGAAATTGTACAAATCCAACATAAAGACACAGACATTTTCATCACTTAAGTCCAAGAAGATGATGAAGGTAGGAAAAAATCAAAGAACTATTCATAAAAATATGAAATAAAGCATTAAATTATTATGACGACCATGTAGAAGCCAAAGAAAAAGAAGATGGTAATGATGTTGATGGCTCCACAAATACTGGCTCTATTATCATTTAACAACACTTAACTTTTCCTAAAAAAAGAAGTTAAAAGTAACCGGTATTTGTCAGTTGAAATACTGAAATATCTTGTAAATCATAAAGAATTTAAAATATTGAAATTTATGTGAAATATAATAATAAATACATGTTAAGATGGACAAGGTATTTTATTTCGAATAAATCCTTTTTATACAGTAGTCTGTTTTGTGATTTTATTTTATATTTTATTAAATTTGTTTATAGCAACAGTAAATGAGGTGAAAATAACTGTTATTTATGAATGGTGAGAAAGTGAGTCAAGACACTCGACGAAAACAGCTAGTTCTGCATGGAGTGCTAAACAGCAAATTGTAGTCTCGGCTTTCTGTGTATAAACAAATGAAGGATCCGTTTTAGTTTAGTTTAGATCTAGGTTAGTTCTAGTTCAGTTCTAGTTCTCGTTCAGTTCTAGTTCAGTTCTAGTTCAGTTCTAGTTCAGTTCTAGTTCAGTTCTAGTTCAGTTCTAGTTCAGTTCTAGTTCAGT